>NC_083462.1:15718861-15983861 GCF_030014155.1 Tachysurus vachellii | reverse complement strand
ACACTACACACACTCACACACACTTCATTCACCACATACACACACCCCTCACTACACTCAGACATATAAACCACACAAAACTGTGGATCTACCAGTAGACTTCTGGAGTAACATCTCAACACAATCATGATTCAACACAATCATCCTTTAGCACCTGATTGTGAATCTGAGCCTGCTGGGACTGAACACCTCCCTCTGCAACTGTATCCTAGACTTCCAGTCCGGATCGGGAACAGCATCTCCAGCACCACCACACTGAGCACTGGAGACCCTCAGGGCTGCGTGCTCAGTCCACTGCTGTTCACTTTGCTGACTCACAACTGTGCAGCAATGCACTGATCAAACCATATCTTCAAGTTCGCCGATGACACGACTGTGGTGGGTCTCATCAGCAAGAATGACGAGTCAGCATACAGAGAGGAGGTGCAACAACCTGTCTCTGAATGGTGATAAAACTAAAGAGATGGTTGTTGACATCAGAAGAGCACAGAGCGACTACTCTCCGCTGAACATCGACGGATCATCTGTAGAGATCATTAAGAGCACCAAATTTTTTGTTCATCTAGCGGAGAACTTCACCTGGTCACTCAACACCAGCTCCATCACCAAGAAAGCCCAGCAGCGTCTCTACTTCTTACAAAGACTGAGAAAGGCACATCTCCCTCCCCCCATCCTGACTACTTTTTACAGAGGGACCACTGAGAGCATCCTGAGCAGCTGCATCACTGTCTGGTTTGGGAACTGCACCATCTCTGATCGCAAGACCCCTTGGTGCAATTATGGCTTCCACTGTTATGCTGATGACACACAGCTATATGTTACAGCTAAGTCAGATGTGAGTCACCAGCTTAATAAGACTGAAGATTGTGTGAAGGACATTAGAGAGTGGATGCTTACTAACTTCCTCCTGCTTAACTCTGACACACAAAGGTTCTTGTACTAGGACCACAAATAAGTAAGCTTTCTAATTACAGAGTAACTCTGGATGGTCTTTCTATTACATCATGTGCAGCAGTAAAAGACCTCGGTGTGATTATTGATACCGGTCTCTCATTTGAAGCTCACATAAATTATACCACAAGGGTAGCCTTCTTTCATCTCAGAAATATTGCTAAGATAAGAAATATGATGTCATTACATGATGCAGAAACACTAGTTCATGCATTTGTTACCTCTAGGTTGGATTATTGTAAAGCTTTACTGTCTGGATGTTCCAGTAGGAATATAAACAAGCTCCAGTTAGTCCAGAACACAGCAGCTAGAGTCCTAACTAGAACTAGAAGATATGAACATATCACCCCTACCTTATCCTCATTGTATTGGCTTCCAGACAAGTTTCACATTGATTATAAAATACTATTATTAACCTATAAAGCACTTAATGGTCTCGCGCCACAGTACCTGAGAGATCTTTTGTTTTTTTATGATCCATCATGCCTACTTCAATCAAAAGGTGCAGGATATTTGGTAGTACCTCAAGTACAAAAGTCTCCAGCAGGGGGCAGAGCTTTTTCTCACAGAGACCCACAGTTATGGAACGGACTTCCAATTTACGTGGCCGGGAAGTGCAAAACACATTAACAAATCCGAAAACACATTAACAAATTAGAAAACAAATTAACAAATCCCAAAACACATTAACAAATTAGAAAACAAATTAACAAATCCCAAAACAAATGAACAAATCCCAAAACACATTAACAAATCCCAAAACAAATTAACAAAACAGAAAACACATTAACAAATCAAAAAACACATTAACAAATCCCAAAACAAATTAATAAATTCGAAAACACATTAACAAATCAGAAAACACATTAACAAATCCGAAAACACAACGACAAGTCAGACAACCCAGAAACGGCAGTGTATCGTTTTTGAATGGAAACTTACCGATCCTTGGACAAGACACCTGTCACTCAAGATATACAGGTATGGAATCTTATGTGTAATGTGTAAAGTTCTCCGTTTAAATATAAGAAAATAACAGAATTAATCCACAGTAATCCATTCCATCCATCCATTCCAACTTTTCCCTGCGGCAGACTGTTGAACTTCATGTATACTTTGAGTGACAGGTGTCTTGTCCAATCACAAACTATACCAACAGCTTTCGGGTTGTCTGAAATGTCGTTGTGTTTTCTGATTTGTTAATGTGTTTTCTGATTTGTTAATGTGTTTCATGCACCAATTTAGACAACCCGGAAGCGGTAGGTATAGTTTGTGAATGGAAACTTACCGATCATTGGACAAGACGACTGTCATTAAAGATATACAGGTGAATGAAAGGTGTCTCGTCCGATGATGGTAAGTTTCCATTCACAAACTATACCAACCTCTTCCGGGTTGTCTGACTTGTTAATTTGTTTTGGGATTTGTTAATTTGTTTTGGGATTTGTTCATTTGTTTTGGGATTTGTTAATGTGTTTTGGGATTTGTTAATTTGTTTTGGGATTTGTTAATGTGTTTTGGGATTTGTTAATTTATTTTGGGATTTGTTAATTTGTTTTCTGAGTTGTTAATGTGTTTTGGGATTTGTTAATTTGTTTTCGGATTTGTTCATTTGTTTTCGGATTTGTTAATGTGTTTTGCACTTCCCGGCCACCGTACCAATTAGTGTTCGGGACTCAGACACAGTCTCAGTGTTTAAGTCCAGGATAAAAATACATTTGTTTAGTTTAGATTTTTATGATTAGCTTTTTTTAGGTAAAGGAGCAGATCTGGAGGGTACATGGGCATCGAGTGTTTGGTGAACTGGGATGTCTGGATGTTGTCTCCTTACCACCCTCACAAGTCGCTCAGGTTTGCAGACTGTGGAGTGGTGGGACGCTTTACATCCCAGGAAGCCCTCATGTCTGTGTCTCTGCACATTACACATTATTTACATTGTCCATCACCTGATTACAATCATACCTAATAAATTTTCTCCTCCCTCTCTCTCTCTCTCTCTCTCTCTCTCTCTCTCTCTCTCTCTCTCTCTCTCATTGGAGTCTCTCTTCCCTCTGTCATGGACATTTACACAACATGCTGCATCCACAAGGCCAACAGCATCGTGGACCTCACACACACCTCACACACACTCTTCACCCCTCACACACACACTTCACCCCACACACCCCTCAAACACACTCTTCACTCTCCTGCCGTCTGGAAAAAGGTACCGAAGCATTTGGGCCTCACCACCAGACTCAACTGTACTGTACTGAACACAACACACACACATCATCTGTATGGACTGCACAGACCTACACCACATACACACACTTCCATTATACATACATTAACTTGTTTACATGCTGTTTTGTGCACTGTTTTATGCCCTTTTTGCCTATTGTTTTTGTCCTTTGCTGTCTTGTCTGTCCTTTTGTCTTGTCCTGCACTGTCTTGTCTGTCTTGTCTGTCTTGTCCTGCACTGTGTACACCAGGTTGCACAGATACACTTTATGTATCTAGGACAAACTTACTAAGTCCTTATAGCTCTGTCTTTGTTTTATGTAGCACCCTGATCCTGGAGAAATGTTGTCTCATGTCAATGTGTACTGTAACAGCTATATATGGTTGTAATGACAATAAAAGCTTCTTGACTTGACTTCACACCAGGACCACACTTACACCTCACCTATATACACACCACCCCTCACCCAAAAATGTGGCACTGAGTGGGTGTCTGAAGTAACCTCCCACACACACCGCCACCACCACACACACACCGCCACCACTACACACACCGAAACTGCACCAAACAATAATTTTATAAACTTGTATTTATATAATGCTTTTAATAATAGAAATGTCACAAAGCAGCTTTACAGACATCCAAAATACATTTAAATAAGGTTGTGTATAATGTTTAATTGTGTAATAATTTTCTCTCTGTGTGTTAGTTGTAGTATTCTCTGGTGATATCCATGGCCTTGTGTAATGTAATGTTTCATGTCTGTAAGCACAACAGCTGCTCAACCCCGAGTCCAATTCCCTGTATGCTTTAATATGTTTTGGTCAATAAGCAAGAAATTGGTTCCATATGTGGGAATCTCTCACTGTGCCCGCGCGCCTTCTAGCGGTGAAACTATGAACACGCAATGATTAATTTATGATCTCAAATACCATCTATAGTTCATTCTTAACGTTTCCAAATCTTGTGTACATACAGAAAAAAACCTTATTTTCCCGTGAATGATCTACTAAAGTATTCTTGAGACAAGTGAAAACGAATAATTTATCCAGAGTTAAAACATTCAATTTAGTAACACACGCACCTTCTGCACACCTTCTGACTGGTAAACTACGCTTTAAATTTAAATTTCAGTAGCCATCCTTCACCTCAACACATTGACACAAATGCACACATAGCTCACCCCATAGAAACTGTGTCTGTTCCCCGAGCAGTGAGATTCAAAAGTAATTATGTGAGAAGTTCTCGAAATAACCTTACTGTAATTAGACCAGAAAAATGCCAAAGAAACAAAAACAGTTCTTAAAGCTTGGGCTTCTGAACATTAGATCACTTGCACCCAAAGCACTTATTGTAAATGAAATAATCTCAGACAATATATTTACTGCACTCTGCCTTACCGAAACTTGGATTAAACCAAATGACTACATCGGTCTAAATGAGTCTACACCATCAGGATATATCTATAAGCACGAGCCTTGTCAGACTGGTCGTGGAGGTAGTGTCGCCACTATTTTAAGTGATAACCTTACTGTTACACAGAGAACACAGTATAGATTTAATTCTTTTGAAGTGCTCGTCCTTAATTTTACACTATCGCACATGCACAAGAAAAAATCCCTGATGTCTCTTGCGCTAGCAACCGTGTATAGACCACCAGGGCCCTACACCGATTTTCTTAGAGAATTCACAGATTTTCTTTCTGACCTATTGGTTAGCTTTGATAAAGCATTAATTGTATGAGATTTTAACATTCATGTTGACGACACAAATGATGCGTTAGGACTCACATTCATGGACTTACTAAACTCAATTTGGCTTAAACAAAACATCACTAGAGCAACTCACCGTCGTAATCATACACTAGATTTAATAATATCACACAGAATAGATGTCACTGATATAGATATCATTCCTCAAAGTGATGACATCACAGATCATTACCTCATAATGTACACACTACCTGTAGAACAGACTAACTGTGTCTCACCACGTTATTGACTCTGTAGAACTATTACTCCGATCACTAAAGACAGATTCACAAATAACCTGCCTGACCTGTCTGGACTTCTCACTGTACCCTTAAACACAAACGATCTAGATGAAATTACTAACAGCATAGGTGCTACATTCACTCGCACATTAGACACTGTTGCCCCAATCAGATTACAGAAGGTTAGAGATAAAACACTTGCACCATGGTATAATAGTCATACTCACACCCTCAAGAGAGAGACCCGTAACCTCGAGTGAAAGTGGAGAGAAACTAAATTAGAGGTTTTTACAATTGTGTATAAGGACAGTATGTCCAACTATAGACAGGCTCTAAAAGCTGCCAGGGCTGAGCACCTGAGCAAACTCATAGAAAATAACCAGAACAATCCCAGATTTTTATTTAGCACAGTGGCTTGATTAACAAAACACCAGAAATCTGAACACACTATTCCATCACAGTTCAGTAGTGAGATTCTTCACTGATAAAATCGAAAGTATCAGGAATAAAATAGGTGACACTTAACATATGAGAGCAACTAGTGACCCAGTCTCACCTAAGGCTCTAGATACACAACTACATTGCTTTGCAAGTACAGGACAGGAAGAGCTAGATAAGCTTATTACTAGAGCTAAATCAACAACTTGTATTGATGATGTCACCCTGTACCGTAGTGATTGATAGTGTTGATTAGCCGCACCCCAACCTGGGCGTGGTTATTAGTCATTAATACGATATCAAACAGCTCCTCACTGTCTGGGTACAGCTTCCTCAGACAAGCATTCACAGTCATCAGCGCCTACAGGCACAAAGCACAAATACCTAAATAATGCAAATTATTATTATTATTATTATTATTATTATTATTATTACTATTCTTCTTCTAATTATTCTTCTTCTTCTTAATAATAATAATAATAATAATAATAATAAGAAGAAGAAGAAGAAGAAGAAGAAGAAGAAGAATAGTAACACATTTAATACAAAAACCTTTTAAAAGGTTTACAAAAAGTTTCATCAACACACCAGAATGGTCTATAAAGCACAAAACCAGGAAACACAACTCACACTCCTGAAACTGCTAAATACAGCTTTAAACAAAAAACACACAATAGATTGACAAATGGACAAAGACTCATCACCGCTAACACACTACAGGTGAACATCATGAGGTAACAGGTTGCTAAATCAACAACTTGTTCACTAGACCCCATTCCAACTAAATTACTGAAAGAAGTGTTAAATAAAGCTGGTGAGCCTCTTCTTTATATTATTAACTCCTCGCTATCTTTAGGTTATGTCCCTAAGTCTTTCAAGTTGGCAGTTATTAGACCACTCATCAAAAAACCTAATTTAGATCCAAATGAACTATCAAATTACAGACCTATTTCACACCTTCCATTTATGTCTAAAATACTTGAAAAGGTTGTGTCTGTTCAACTGAGCTCCTTCTTACAGGAGAACAATATCCTCGAAGAGTTTCAGTCAGGTTTCAGGCCCCTCCATAGCACAGAAACTGCACTTGTGAAAGTCACAAATGACCTGTTCTTAGATTCGGACAAAGACTGTATGTCACTATTCGTTCTACTTGACCTTAGTGCAGCATTCGACACTATAGATCACAACATTCTCCTAGATCGTTTACAAAATTACACAGGTATTCATGGACAAGTTTTAAGTTGGTTTAGATCCTACCTATCTGACCGATACCATTTTGTAGAATTAGATGGTGAACCCTCCAGTTTACTACCAGTTAATCTTGGGGTCCCTCAAGGATCAGTTCTAGGACCTCTGCTCTTCTCGATATACATGCTTCCATTAGGGAACATTATTAGAAGACATGGGATTAGTTTCCATTGCTATGCTGACGACACACAGTTATATATCTCATCAAAACCAGATGAAATAACTAAATTGTCCAAATTAACTCAATGCCTTAGAGTGATAAAAGACTGGATGATCTGCAATTTTCTGTTGTTAAACTCTGATAAGACAGAAATACTACTTATAGGTCCAAAAACCAGTACACAGAAACTCTCACAATTTAACTTCCAATTAGAGGGATGTACTGTTACTAGTAGCTCAACAGTAAAAGACCTGGGTGTTATATTAGACAGCAACTTGTCCTTTGAAAATCATGTTGCCCATAACACAAAAACAGCCTTCTTTCACCTTAGAAATATTGCCAAGCTGAGAAACATCCTGTCTGTATCTGATGCTGAGACGCTAGTTCACGCTTTCACGACCTCTAGACTGGACAATTGTAATGCATTACTAGGTGGTTGTTCTGCATCTTTAATAAATAGGCTACAGTTAGTCCAAAATGCAGCTGCCAGAGTTCTCACTAGGACAAAAAAGTATGACCATATAACCCCAATTTTATCATCTCTACACTGGCTACCTGTTAAGTTTAGAATTGATTACAAACTGCTGCTACTTACGTACAAGGCTCTTAACGGTTTAGCTCCCATGTATCTAACTAATCTTCTAACACGTTACAATCCTTCACGCTCTCTGAGATCACAAAACTCAGGACTTCTGGTAGTTCCGAAGAATATCTAAGTCTACTAAAGGCGGTAGAGCGTTTTCTTATTTAGCTCCCAAACTCTGGAATAGTCTTCCTGATAGTGTTCGGGGCTCAGACACACTTTCCCAGTTTAAATGTAGATTAAAAACTCATCTCTTTAGTCAGGAGTACATATAACACATCCCATTATATTGTGCTCTATTACACTAGACTTGCACATTTTTATGAACAGCAGATATGTTAATCTTTCTGCACTGCTCTGCTCTTTTTCTACCCATGCCAAGACACCCAGACATTGTACCAGCTCCGATCCTCTTCCGTGCGATGAAGTTTTTGGACCTCCACTGAGATGAGGCCGACTCTGTGAGAATCCTGAGACATCTACAGATCTACCAGTTCCAGTTGGACCCTGTGATACTAAGAGGAGATCTGAACTCCATGTGATCCTTACACCAATACGACACTTGTCTGACTGTATATTTGTAATCACACCATCTAGTATCACCCATATGAGGATGGGTTCCCCTTTGAGTCTGATTCCTCTCAAGGTTTCTTCCTTTACCAATCTAAGGGATTTTTTCCTTGCCACTGCTGCCTGAGTCACCTCAGACTTGCTCATTGGGGATAAATACATATACATGCATACATACATACACACTGTGAACTATATATATATTTTGAATTTTTATTATATTAATTCTTTATACTACTCCTTATGTTTATCTTCTGTTCTATGTTTATGTTCTGTAAAGCTGCTTTGAGACAATGTCCATTGTAAAAAGCGCTGTACAAATAAACTTGAATTGAATTGAACACACGCACACACACGCACACACACATGCACGCACGCACACACACACACGCACGCACGCACGCACGCACGCACACACACACACACACACACACACACAGACAGGAATGCATGTAATTTATTATAATATTAATTCCAGACTGCTGTTATAAGTAAATAATGTACATCATTTGATGCACCATGACGTTGTGGAATTTCCGAAGGACAAATGAATTTATCTTATCCAGTTATTCTCTCTCTCTCTCTCTCTCTCTCTCTCTCTCTCTCTCTCTCTCTTTCTCTCTCTCTCTCTCGGTGCATGCTGGGAGTGCTTGGGTGTGTGAGTGTTCACAGGAGCTGAGAGCTATCGTGCACTTTTTGTTTCTGTTTTCCTTTTCACTTTTCTCGTTAGAGTTAGTCTCTTTCGGTGAAGTAAAGAGAACAGAAAGTTAATTATAGGTTTTTGTGTTAATTAGTGTGGTTTATTAGTCAGGTAAGTTAGTCAGGTGAGTAGTAGCAGGGCGGGAGCGGGATGGCGTCCCTCACACAGAGGGGATGTCACCTGTCTCCCTCGCCATGGCGTCAGGTGTGTGCCGGCTAACGGTGTGAGTGTGAAGGAAGTGTTACTGGGAATAGGGAAGGAGGTCGGGAATGAGAACATATGGGCTGATTCCCACAAAGCGGTGGTGGTTTTTGTGAAGGAGGAGAATCAGGGTCACTGTAGCTAACGTGCCTCTGTTCATTCCTAATGAGGACATAGAGCGAGAGCTAATTTGCTACGGAAAGTTAGCAAGCAAGATTAAAACAGTTCCTCTAGGCTGTAAGGACGGAAGTTTAAAGCACGTCATGTCTTTCAGGAGACACATGTTCACGTTCACAGGGGGCAGCTAGTCAGGGCAACATGGGAGCAGGGTAACGAGGGGGCAGCTGGGCAGGGTAACATTGTGGGCGTAGTTGAACAGATCCCTGAGGAAGAAATTGCTGGTGTGCAGACTGTAGATACAGTTAAGAGTGGAGCTCAGGTTGCTGAGAATACAAAGGAGTGATGACAGAGATGAGATCACTGTGAGTCTGAATACTGAGATGATGGAAGGAGTTGAATTCGTTGGTAGTGATGGCATAACTGATGCTAAAGGTGACGGGTCAAAAGGGGAGGATATGGCTGATGTAGAAATGAGGGATGAAGACACGCTGTCTCACATTTCTTATGTTGGGTCTCAGGTAATGAATACGTACTCTATAGATGACATTAATGATTTTTTGGACACAACCTTCAGGAAAGTCAATGGTGTAAAAGGTTTTTTCTCACATGTCGACAAATTCATAATGTTGGTTTTGTTACTGCAGAAAACAGCTAGATACAGTATGACGTCTTGGACAAAAAGAAAAGATTCTGAATGAAAAAGATCTAACGAAATTAAGGAAAAGCAAAGCACCGAATCCATAAACATAGATAAATGACCAAACTACACATGGTGTTTTCACTTCTTTACTGTATCTTTACTGTTTCTCTCCTTCTTTTACACCTCTCCATGGATACTATGAAAATAGGATCATTAAATATTAATGGGGGAGGGACAGAAACAAGTTATCAGTGATTTTAGAATTGTTAAGAATTAAAAAAGTTAATGTTTCTTTTCTTCAGGAGACACACAGATAATGATAATGAAGTTACATGGGGTATGTGGTGGAAAAGGAACTTGGTAATGAGTCATGGGACTAGAAATAGTGCAGGGGTAACTATTTTATTCTCTGAACATCTCAATATTACAAAAGTCCAACCTTTGCTGAGCCTTTTTCACAATGGAGTCAATGTGAATGTCCCACTTCAGGTCCTGGGAGATTGTGGTTCCCAGGAATCTAAATGACTCCACTGCTGTAACAATGCTGTAGATGATGGTGAGTGGGGGGAGAGCAGAGGGGTTTTTCCTGAAGTCCACGATCATCTCCACTGTCTTGAGCGTGTTCAGCTCCAGGTTGTTAAGACTGCACCAGACAGCCAGCTGTTCAACCTCCAGCCTGTAAGCAGATTTGTCACCGTCCTGGATAAGGCCGATCAGTGTGGTGTCGTCTGCAAACTTCAGGAGCTTGACAGAGGGGTCGTTAGAGGTGCAGTCTTTTGTGTACAGGAAGAAGGACAGTGGAGAGAGGACACAACCCTGAGGGGCGCCAGTGCTGATGGTGCGGGTGCTGGATTTGAGTTTTTCCAGTCACACTAGCTGCTGCCTGTCTGTCACAAAGCTGGTGATCCAATGACAGACAGAGAAGGGCACGGAGAGCTGGGTTAATTTGGGCTGGAGGAGTGATGGGATGATGGTGTTGAAAGCAGAGCTGAAGTCCACAAACAGGATCCTCACAGTCCCTGTGTCTGTCCAGATGCTGCAGAACATAATGCAGTCCCATATTGACTGCATCATTCAGAGACCTGTTTGCTCTGTAGGCAAACTGCAAGGGGTCCAGTAAAGGTCCAGTGATATCCTTCAGATAAGCCAGAACCAGTCTTTCAAATGATTTCATGACCACAGAAGTTAGAGCCACAGGTCTGTAGTCATTTAGTCCGGTAATTTTGGGTTTCTTTGGGACGGGAATGATGGTGGAGCTTTTGAAGCATGGAAGGACTTCACACAGCTCCAGTGATCTATTGAAGATCCGTGTGAAGATGGGGGCCAGCTGATCAGCACAGGTTTTCAGACATGCTGGTAAACTGCTGTCTGCGCCTGGTGCCTTTCTTCTCTT
Organism: Tachysurus vachellii; assembly: GCF_030014155.1. NCBI lineage: Eukaryota > Metazoa > Chordata > Actinopteri > Siluriformes > Bagridae > Tachysurus > Tachysurus vachellii. Next base: position 15,972,640 of record NC_083462.1, on the reverse strand, counting down.
GTTCTTCCTGAAGACCTGACACACATCATCTTCACTGAACTGAATTTTTTTTTTAATTTCTGTTATTGCACACGTTGTTTAAAATATGTTGTTATTGTTGTTATTGCAGTTAAACAGCAATCAGGTGTATATTATGGTGACTGGTTCACTGGTTTGATTGTAAAGTCTAATAGCAGCAAGGAGAAAAGACAGTCTGTATCGTTCCTTCAGACACTTAGGATGTAACAGTCTGTCACTGAAGGAGCTGCTCAGAGCTGAAACCATTCCATACAGGGATTGAGAGTCGATCTCCAGCAATAATGATAGTTTTGCTACCATCCTCCTTTCTCCCACCTCCTGTACAGTGTCCAGAGGAATCACCAGGACTGAGCTGGCCTTCCTGATCAGCTTTTCCAGTCTCTTCCTTTCTGCAGCAGAGATGCTGCTGCACCAGCATACCACACCATAGAATATGGCTGAGGCCACCACAGAGTCAAAAAAGGTAGCTCTCCCTGCACTCCAAAAGACCTTAGTCTCCTCAGCAGAAAGAGTCTGCTCTGTCCCTTCCTATAGATTGCCTCAGTATTGTCTGTCCAGTCAAGTTTGCTGTTCAGATGAAGAGTACACTCTCACAATATCCTTTCCCTGAATGTTCACTGGTGGTAATGAAGTTTGTTTGTGCCGACGGAAATCCACCACCAGTTCTTTGGTTTTCCCCGCATTTAACTGGAGGCAGCTCTGTTGGCACCAGTCCACAAAGTTCTGGATCAGTCCTCTGTACTCCCTGTCATCATCATCTGTGATCAGACCGACGATAGCAGAGTCATCAGAGAACTTCTGCAGGTGACAGGTTGCTGAGCTAAACATGAAATCTGCAGTGTAGATGGTGAAGAGGAACGGGGCCAGAACCTCCAGTGTTGCAGACATTTACATTTACAGCATTTAGCAGACGCCCTTATCCAAAGCGACTTACATTTTTATACAACTGAGCAATTGAGGGTTAAGGGCATTGCTCAGGGGCCCAGCAGTGGCAGCTAGGTGGATGTAGGAATCGAACTCACAACCTTCCGATTGGTGGCTCTTAAACACCTTAATCACTAGGCTACCACCCCCCACCCCCACCAGGGACAACCATGTCAGACTCACAGTCACAAGTCCTCACATACTGTGGTTGGTCTGTGATGTAGTCCAATATCCAGGCAGACAGATGATGGTCCACTCCCATGTACACCATCTTATCCCTCAGGAGCACAGGTTGGATGGTGTTAAAAGCAAAAAACATGACTTTCACTGTGCTCCCAGCCTTTTCCAGGTGCAAAATAGCCCGATTTAGGAGGAAGATGACAGCGTCTTCCACTCCAATGCCAGTTTGGTAGGCAAACTGAAGTGGATCCATTGATGAGCTCACCAGAGGTTGGAGATGAGTTAGCACCAGCCTCTCCAATGTCTTCATTAGATGCGAGGTCAGTGCTACTGATCGGTAGTCACCAAGTCTTTTGGGCATGATGTCTTTGGTACAGGCACCACGCAGGATGTTTTCCATAGCTGTGGCACCTTCCCCAGCTTCAGGCTCATGTTAAACATGTACAGCAATATGCCACACAGCTGGTCTGCACAGGTCTTAAGGAGCCTCTAGCTGATGATGTCTGGACCCGCAGCCTTCCTCACTTTGATCTTCCTGAGGTCCATTCTCACCTGGGCTTCTGTAAGGGGCAGTAAGTATTGGTTGGAATGGGGGCTGGAGGGAATTGGTGGGTTGGGGTGGGGTGGCGGAGTTAGGTGTGTTGTGTGTAGGCTGTGAGCTGATAGTAGTGCAGAAAGAGGTGAGGCTGGAACAACTTGCTGTGGAAGCAGAGGAGGGGGGTTACAGCAGAGGGGACTGGATGGGGGCAGGGGAGGGTGTCTGATCAAATCTGTTAAAAATAGATTTAGATCATTCACCCACTTCTGGTCACCCTCAGCCTGAGAGCTGGGCTCCTTATGACCAGTGATGGTTTTGAGCCCCTTCCACACACCACTGACATTGTTCTGCTGCAGCTGATCCTCCATCTTCCTCCTGTAGCACGCTTTTCCTTCCCTGATATTCTTTCTCAGTTCTCTCTGGACAGTTTTCAGCTCTTCCATTTTCCTGATTTAAATACCCTCTTCTTCTCTTTAAGGAGAGTCTTTATATCAGGGTTGATCCATGGTTTGTTGTTGGGAAAACACTGTACAGTCCTGGTAGGTATTCTCCACACAGAAGTTGTACAGTAATACAGTCAGTAATACAGTCTGTTAGATTGTCACTATCCTTCCCATGAGGATTACACAATTCCTCCCACATAGTTGTTTCAAAACAGTCTTTCAGAGTCTCACTGGTCTTACAGACCATGTCCTCACTGTGCGGGAAGCACAAAATGATCAATCTTACTGTATCCCACAGAGATCCATTGCAGATAACCTTTTTTTAGTAAGAGATATAATTGATCAATTATACCAGCTCAACAAGACCAATCTAGGGGTTTTATCACTAGACCAAGAGAAAGCTTTTGACCGTGTCGATCATGAATACCTTTTTAATGTATTGACGCATTTTGGGTTCGGTGATGTTTTTATTTCATATGTATGGTTGTTGTACTCTGTCTATGTGTTGGTTAAGGCTGGGGGTGGGGTAAGTGCTCCAGTACCTGTCAAAAGTGTCAGGATCCAGCCCGGCCATGTGCATTTATTTATGTTCTGTGTTCACGTGTCTGCCCCTCCCTTGTCTCTTCCGCCCCGCCTCTGCACACCTGTTCCTCGTGTGTTAATTGTTTTGTGTATTTAGCCATGCTGCGTTGCCTACGGTGGCGCGGAATCCTCTTCCTTAGTCGCGTTAGTTGTCATGTCTTTGTTCCTGTTTTGGGTTTTTTTATTTAATAAACCTGTTTATTTTACGCTATCCTGCATTTGGGTCTGTTTTTATCCCCACGTCACTGACAACAAGAGGCATAAGACAAGGATGTCCACAGTTGTACAGTTGTCTCTGGGCAGTTGTACAGCCTTATTATTGAACCACTTCTATGCAATGCAAGAAAGAAACTAAAAGGAACTTTTATCCCTAATGGAAATGTTCTTTCCAAAGTGGTTTTATTTGCAAATGCAGATGACATAAAAGTTTTTCCTACAGGACAAAAAGACGTCTCAGTTTTAACACAAACTATTGGATTACATGAGAAGGCCTCCTCTGCCAGGGTGAACTGGACAAAAATTTAAGGGTTTGTTATTGGAAATTGGGAGCACACCGCATCTCCAAATCTACCAGGAAGATTGCAGTGGGAAAAAAATGGATTGAAAATCCTTGGAGTCTTTTTGGGGAATGACCAGTTCCAAGAGAAAATCTGGGAGGGGTTGCTAGCTTCAACACCAGCTCCATCACCAAGAAAGCCCAGCAGCGTCTCTACTTCTTATGAAGGCTGAGAAAGGCACATCTCCCTCCCTCAATCCTGACCACTTTTTACAGAGGGACCAGTGACAGCATTCTGAGCAGCTGCATCACTGTCTGGTTTGGGAACTGCACCATCTTGGATCGCAAGACCCTGCAGCGGATAGTGAGGACAGCTGAGAAGATCAATGGAGTCTCTCTTCCCTCTTTCATGGACATTTACACCACACGCTGCATCTGCAAAGCCAACACCCTTGTGGATGACCTCACACCCCTCTCACACACTCTTCACCCTTCTGCTGTCTGGAAAAAGGTACAGAAGCATTCGGGCCTCACCACCAGACTGTGTAACAGTTTCTTCCCACAAGCCATCAGACTCCTTAATAAATTAACTGAACTGTACTGAGCACAACACAAACACACACATCATCTGTATGGACTGCACAGACCTACACCAAATACGCACACTTCCATTATACATCCATCAAACTGTTTACATGCTGTTTTACACACTTGTTCATGCTGTTTTTACACACTTTTTCTGACATTTCAGTTGATTGATTGCTGTTTTGCACAATTCTTTACAATATCTCAGGTAACTGCTGCTATAACACTGTTCATTCCAGTATTTCTGCACACATAATATTGTTTGAACATACAGTATTTACACTCGTCGGCGCTGCTTCTGTTTATTGTCTTTTGTGTATTGTCTTGTAATTTTTGTCTTTTGTCCTTCACTGTCTTGTCTGTCCTTTAGTCTTGTCCTGCACTGTCTTGTTTGTCTTGTCTGTCTTGTCCTGCACTGTGTACACCAGGTTACACCGATACACTTTATGTATCTAGGACTAACTTACTAAGTACTTATATAGCCCTGTATTTGTTTTATGTAACACCCTGATCCTGGAGAAATGTTGTCTCATGTCACTGCGTACTGTAACAGCTATATATGGTTGTAATGACAATAAAAGCTTCTTGACTCGTTGACTTGACTAGAACGGGTGTCTGGTTGGCTGGCAAAGTGGAAATAAATATTGCCCCATCTATCCTATAGACCATAGGTCACTAACAGGCGGACCGCGGCCCGGGTCCGGACCCAGAAGCTGTCCAATACGGACCCGGACCTACAGCCAAAACAAAAGGTTCTGATTTAAAACTTGACAGGGCGCTTTTATTTTAATCGGCGCAGCTTTACGGTAGTGGTAGTGGAAACGCACAGACCAATTGCATGCGAGTTAAACCATCCCACGTGATACCATTCAGCCAATCAAGTTTGTGCATTCCTGAAGTAAACACTGCGACTCAACAGTGCAAGACAGATGAGAGAGAATTAGAGTAAAGTTACACATGAAAGAAAGATAGCTTTCCATAATAGTCAAGTTATTGATTTTTTTATATTATGAAAAATCATAAAAATTAAACAAAAAGAGATTTTCCCCCAAATAAGTGTTGTAGTATAACTATCAGGACATCAGTGATGTGTGAGCTGAGTTTGGTGACAGTACAGTGTATTACAGTGAAGTTATTTACTGTTTTTTAGTATTTGCTTTTCGGGTTTTGCACTTTGCAGACGTCCCTTGGAATCTGTCTCAGTCCTCTGCACAGCTTTCCCAGGTCTGAGGGAAGTAGCCCTATACATCCTGACCATGTTTGGCTCTACATACAACTGCGAGGCAGCTTTCTCTACAATAAACATAATCAAAACTAAATATGGTTCCAGGGTCACTAATGAGCACCTCCACATGTGTATGAGAACGGCCCTGACTCCATTCAAGCCCAGGTTTAACATCCTGCCAAGCTAGAGCTCAGTTCTCTCACTGAGATATAAAAGGGAAAGTTAAGCACTTTATTTAAACATACAAAATTTTCACATTGTATTTATTTTCTCTTATTTTGAAATGTAGCCTTTCTTTTATTTACTTAATGAGAGAACGTTATACATATCTACAATCATACATACTGTACATCACAAGAAATATTGTCAAAAAGTTTTTGAATTGTACTGAATTTATTTGATTTGACAGTCAGGTATTGATTGCTTGCAGATGTTGATACAACTACTAGGCTACTTAAATATATATCACACTAACTAGTTAGACATTATGATCTTCCGGACCTTTGTTTCAAGAAATCTTCTCTTACTGGACCTCTTTAAATTTTAGTTGAATACCTCTGCTATAGACGAAAAGTCTTGGTAATAAACAACCTCTCTGCCTCCACTTTGTGGCACAGGGCCGTCGTTATGGAACCACCAAATGTGTTGATTTTTGACATACAGCGAAAAATAGTTAATTTCCTATTGTAATTTCTTTTCACAACAAACCCTTCGTAAATCTATATATTGTTAGTTTAGTTTATATGAAGTGCACACACTGACCACTCAGATTTGAGCATTTAACTGCCACTAATCACACAGTCTAGTGTCATGATATAAAAGCATCTCATTCATTCTGTGAGCTAATAATCTGTGATTAATGATCAGGGTTGTTGGTTTTACTAAACTCCAGTGCTTTTGTGACTAATATAACTGCATTATTAACAGTGTAAGAGAAATACACATTAGTTTTCTGATATCTGTTTATTCAGTACAAAAAGAACACATTATTAATTCTGTGTGATTATTTCTCTGAAATAAAATGCACTAAAACTGATTTTATTTGCTTTTGACAGTCGTTATTTATTATTTATTGTGTATGAACACATTAATACTCTACAGTTACTTTGCATGAACATTAAACATTACTCAGGAACGTACAATATTAGAAAGATTAGACAATATTTCCTTATCAATATCTCCAGCAGAAGCTTTCTTAAACATCTCAAACCCAATCTGAAATGTAACATAAACTATACTGTATTTTACTTTAGATCACTGGACTAATGATGTAGTCATTCTGCTTATTTTTATTATTATTATTATTATTATTATTATTATTATTATTATTATTATTATTATTATTATTATCAGGGCCGGCCCTGCGCATAGGCAGAATAGGCAAACCACTAGGGGCGCCCGTGCGCCCAAATTATATATATATATATATATATATATATATATATATATATATATATATATATATATATATATATTATTTTTATTAATATATATATATTTTTTTTAAATTAATATATGTATATATATTTTATTACCTTAGATGTATTTTATTTATATATTTATTATATATATTTTATTGCTGTAAGAAAGGCAAGGAAAGCAAGGTCTCCGTAATATAGTTTTTTTATATAGTTTGTGTGTGTCTCTTCAAAAACAGGACAAAGCTGTGCAGTTTGTTTCTGTGTAAGTTTATGAACAAAATGATCGGAACACAATTGTCTGTGATTCCAGGGGCAGCAGGTGAAATCTTGCCTAGGGCAGCAATTTGGCCAGGGCCGGCCCTGATTATTATTATTATTATTTCACCTGCATGAATATTATTTGGAGTTCTTTTCTTCCGTTGAAGGGGCGTGGCCTGAAACGACGTGCCTTACGTGTATACATACGTGACGTATTGGGAAGCGTGATGACGTTATTGTTTCTTACGCATGTTAGCTGATGCAGTGTCTCCGGAGATACAGGAGGACTTTGGGGCAGATCAGTGGCAGTAAATCCGTGAATAATGCGCGTGTTCTCATGCTGTGACTATCGGGTGTGAGTCTTAGTCTGTGTATAAACTGGCTCTGTTCTGTAAAGCGTGAGCGCGCTAACCGGCTTTATGCCGTTCTGTTTGTAGGCTAGGCTATGCTAGGCTAAGCTAAGCTAAGCTAGGCTCTTTTCCAGCATGTATCCTGCGTGGGGCGGTTATGGTGGTGGTGGTGGTGGTGGTGGTGGTGGAGGCCCGCAGCCTCAACAGTTCTGTCCGCGCAATCAGCCTTTCCGCGGTCCGCCTCCGCAGGCGGGGAGTTTCGCGGGATACGGAGCTCCATCTCCGGCTGCATCGTCCAACTTCTCGAGTCTACACGAGCAGCACCTCCAGCAGATGCAGCAGCTGCAGCAGCTCCATCAGCGGCAGCTCCAGTCCGTGTTGCACTACAACAACAATGCTAACAATGCTAACAGCGCTGCTCCGGGTCCAGCGGCTCCCCCACAGTGGACCGGTCCTGCGGCAGGATTTCCACCGCCTCCTACTCACTTTGCACCGGATTCTACTCAAAACAGGAGCGCCTCACAACCTGAACTCCCAAGTGCACCTCCACCTGCGCCCAAAAACAGCACATCAACACCATCACACACCTCTAACACCCCCAGCACCAATAATACACACACCACCACCACCACCGCGGAAAATGCAGCAGCAGCGGACCCGAAGGAGACCACAGACCTGTCTGCCATGTCACTACACGTAAGAAGCTTCTTTACTACACCATCAGATCACTCTAAAACGTTGGTTAGGACTGACAGCAGACAGAGCCGATTCTGACCTCCCTGGGGCCCTAAGCAAAATTCTGCTAAGGGGCCCTCCTACCTCCCTCCTTTTAAAAAAGTTTGCTCCATCTCTCGGTCAAAGAGTAAAACAATACAGAATTGAATGAGGTATAAACAAATCTTTATTGAATGGAATATTTTAAATAGAATTTTGAGTTGAATGTTAGCAATTATTAGCATAAACTGCCTTCCTCAGTTTCCTCTTTATCCATTTTACATATCCATATAAAATACTATTTATAAAATGACTTGGCTCTTGCAATATTCAACTAGTGAATATGCAATAGCAGATATCAGAAACTACATTTTTACTAGTGTAAAATTTAATTCCTGATATCAAAAATATGGTTACTACTAGAAATCACACTCAATATTTACATTTTAAGTATTGAAAACTGAATTCTTGATATCAAAAATCCATATCATGTGAATGTATAAAAGCTAAAATGGCTTGCCATACCGTATCACTGTGTTTTATAATATGCATGAGAGCAATACTTGATCCCTGATGGTTATCATTTACTGAGGTATGTGCATTCATATTGACCTGGTATTATGCCCACTTCAGTGTAAATCCATTGGTTTCCATGTTGCATTAACGTTGTTGTAACCTTGATTGCGAGACTATAAACATTGTCATTTAGGAGTACCATCATGCTACTTTTTGTACTGGACCCCACACAGATGCTGCTGGAAAGGTTTTCGAGCTGCCGTTTATAAACACCGCTGGCCTTGCGCGTTTATTCACGCGAATATTCACGCAATAAATTGTTGTGTGACAGACAGGCCAAGAGATGCACTGGCAGCCCTGCACAGCTAATTTAGCTAGTCAGATAGAGACTAGAGACAGAATCACACCAACTTAACTTTACAGTTATTTGCTCCTGCTGACATCAAACTTGAAGAGAACACAAGTTTACCTGATTGCTGTTCTCGCATTTCACTCTCATTTTGTTTCTTTTTTCTCTTTTCATGGCCAGATGGATAGCTCCACTTTATATTGTCATCTACACAGTAAACATTAACACGCGCTGTAAAATGAAGCAGGGGGAGGTGGGGCCTTGCGTAATTTGCGGGGCCCTACGCAACTTGCGTAGTGAGCATATAGGGCCAATCGGCTCTGACAGCAGAACACGCATGTACAATGGTTAGGACTGAAAGCAGAACACACATGTACAATGCTGTAAGTTTAAATCGTGTACAACACATTCGTCCATCTTGTACAGGTACACTGTATTGGTACATGGTGTCGTTGTACAGGTACACTGTACTGGTGCAGGGTATAGAGAGACAGATGCATAGGCTGGTTGGATGAGTAGACCAGTGCATGGTCTGCTGGGATGGGTATATTCACAGACAGGCTGGGCAATGTAATTAGAGATGAACGATGATTAAGTCAGTGTGTTGCAGGTCACTGGTATTGTTCTGTTGTATCTGAACCCACATGTAGTTATTTAATTATGTAATGAACACTGTGATGTAGTGTAAGTGTGTGTGTCTACAGGAGCAGCAGGATTACTGGTATAAGCAGCACCTCCAAAATCTTCAAAAGCTAAAAAATGAGAAGGCAAAGCAGGGCAGCACAGACATTTTTTCTAAAGGAAGCACAGACATGCCACCAGCCCCGCCCCCACCCCATGAAACCCCACCACCACCACCCCCCAAAGAGGAGCCCCCTCCCCCTCCCCCACCTGACGAGAAGGTAATCATTATTAATATTCAGCATTGTTACATCAAATCACTTCTTATGCACTATGTCGGCATAAGATGATATTACTTGCAGGATAATGACAAGCTGCCTGTCTTTATGTCTGTCTGTCATTCTTAGCCCAACTTGGTGGAGTCTGCAGATCCGGCAGAGGCAGCAAGGTTGCAGCAGTTGCAGGTGGCAGCAGCACAGTGGCAGCAGGTTCAGTACCACAGAGCGGGGTATCAATACCAGGCCCTAATGCAGGAACACACACAACTCCAACAGATATTGCACCGGTACCAACAGGTCATCCAGCAACCGGCACACATACAGGTACACACGTGCAGAGGTTTACGAACCTGTATACCTACCAGATTTTACCAGCCATACTGTTTTAGTTTGATTTTAAGTATGCTGCTTTCAGTTATCTTCGTTAATCTTAGGTCCTATTCACAAGTTCTGATAATATTCCCTGGATGCTGGGATTGCAAACGGCATTAAGTACATGTATTATAAATTAAATGAATGGAGTGAAATGTTTAAAACAGCCCATACCTGTGCATTTCTTCCTTTATAATCAACGGAAAGCTGGCATTATAAACATGCATAATACAGTAGGGGTATTAAACCCCTGCTGAAATAATGATTTAATCCCCTACAAAGAAATTAACAGCCTATTTTTGTGGTAGGTTTATTTTAACAAAATATCAACTAAAAATCCAGAAAAAAAATTAAATAAAGGTTATAAATTAATTTTAATTTGATTGAGTAAAATAAGTATCTGAACCAGCAAGATTTTTGACTCCCAAAGACCAGTTATGTTCTCGTGAGGCACACATTAGTCCTGTCCCTTTAGGAAAGTGCTCCTAATCTCAATTTATGTGTATAAAAGACACCTATCACAGAATCAGTGTCTTCCATTTAAACCTCTCCACCACCATGGGCAAGACTAAAGAGCTATAAAAAGGACGTCAGGCACAAGATTGTAGACCTGCATAAGGCTGGAATGGGCTACAAGACCATCAACAAGAATCTTGGTGAGAAAGAGACCGTTGTTGGTGCAATAATTAGAAAATGGAAGAAATACAAGATAGCAGTCATGGGGTAATAATGATTCTGAGAAAGGTGCTGGATCAGCAAAGAATTACATGGGAGGAGCTTGTTAATAATCTCAAGAGAGCTGGGACCACAGTCACCAAGAAAACCATTAGTAACACATTTTGTTGTAATGAATTGAGATCCTGCAACGCCGCAAGTTCCCCTTAAAACCGCAGTGACCCAAACCATACGGCCAAGGTGGCAAAGGAGTGGCTCAAAAAGAACCACATTAAGATCCTGGAGTGTTGTAGCCGGTCTCCACACCTTCTCAGGAAATCTGTGGATGGAGCTGAAACTTTAAGTAAAAGCCAAGCAAAATCCTCGAAACCTTCGGGTCTCTTGATGTGCGCAAACCTGGTGACTAACTACAAGAAACGTCTTACCTCTCTGCTTTCCAACAAGGGTTTTCCCACCAAGTCACATTTTGCTTGAGGATCAAATACTTATTTCAGCCAATTAAAAAACATATAACCTGTATTTAATGTTTCCTGTCTAGATTTGTTGTTGATATTCTGTCTCTCTCTGTTTAAATAAAAAATATCGACCGTTGACTTCTTTGTAAGGAGGTAAACTTACAAAATCAGCAGGGGATCAAATAATTCTTTCCCCCTCTGTGTCTTCTCTTCAGGGGAAAGATGTATGAAATCTAAATGCATTGAAGGTGGAGACACATTCATAATGCTAGGTGTGAACAGCTATGTGTCTCAGCTGACCACGTGATTGTATCACTTGAGATGAATGTAGATACCAGGTATAATGAGTTCCTTAGAGTTATTTATTTTTGAATTTCTTTTCTTTTTGACCTTTAGTCCATGCCTGTAGACATGCAGTTGCAGCACTATGAGATACAGCTACAGCAGTTTGCTCCAGTGTTACAGGACTGGGACAGACACTTTAAACTCTGGCTGGACCAGTTCCAGGCATATCCCCACAAAGATCAATTACAGGAGTATGAAGGTCAGTGGAGACAGTGGCAGGAGCAGATGAACTCCACTTCAGTGCATCTGAATGAACGAGTGACCACACTGAGGGACATGAAACAGCCATTTGGAACTGGTGAATCTCACGGAGGTGTGATGGGACCGTATGGGCAGCCTTGCCTTCCTGCATCAGACGTAGGTCCCTCTATGGCACCACATAGTAAGGATCTTTCCTCAGGCCCTCCTCAGGGTACAAATCCAACCAATCTTCCAGGACCAAGTACTGTAGAATCTAGTCCACTTCCAGGATCAGAGAGTCCTATTGGTTCTTCTGGTGCAGGGGCAAGACATCCTGGTCCTAATGGAAGGTTTGAAGGCCCAAGAGGTCCAAGGTAAGTCCTACATTTCCTACAAGTTCTTCTTAACTATGGAATTCTGTAAAAGTGTGCCAGCTCATTGGACCTATGAGTACTATTTGGACACTTGTGTGAAATAATTCCACCATTAACATTGTTGGGCCCTTAGCTAAGAAGATCAAGGTTTAAGGTCTTAATTGTGTTCTGTATCAATTGTAAATGATTGTTAACTTAAAACACTCCAGAGTCAAGCTTTTTTTTTCTTTCCTGATTTTAATTGGATGTTTTGTAGGTTTGAAGGTCCTAGAGGCTTGAGATTTGAACCACCACAGCAACGATTTAGTGGGCCGCCTAGATTTGATGGTGGTCACCGCTTTGGCATGCCTCCTCGAGGTAATCAGATTCAGTCAGGACCTCCAGCTAGATTTGAGAACCCTCTTAGGCAGACTCCACCTTCTCGCTTTGAGAGACCGCCTGGACCACACCTGGGTCTGCCTCCACGATCTGTTCCTGCCTCACAAGATAAGTCTGGTACTGATCAAACAAACTTGCAGCTGGGTAAAACTGATTCTTCTCATGGTTCTCTACCTCAGAGTGTGACCACAGTCAAGAACGAAAACAAAATCCCTCACAATAAAACAGAGCAAAAGTCCATGTCAGATGATGTAATGGATCCAGGCGATGGTTTCTTTGTTCAAAGTGATCCAATTCCTCAGTCTCAAGCTGACAAAAGCAAAAAGCCTGAGACAGTCAGACAGGCTGCTAATGAGGAGGAGTCAAAAAAGGATACTTCCAAAATGACTTCATCCTCACCTGCACCTGTCCAACCAATGCAAACCCCGAGTGCTGGCAATAAAACCCCAGAAGCACCAAAAAATACTAGTGCACTACAGCAACGACCACAGCCTCCTCAACAAGGCAAATTCCAGCCTGACATGCCCAAGGAACCTTCTGGTACGCCACATGAGATGAATCAGAGTGGCAATCTGAATACTCTCCGTGGCCGGGGGAGGGGTCAGGGTCATTTACTAATACGTGGAAGAGGACGTGGGCGTGGTCGAGGACAAATTGGCAGACCTATTGGTCCAGCAGATCCTAGTCATCACAGGGAAGAAGCTTCATATGACCACCAGCCAGCAATGGAAGAGGATTACAGTTGGGGTGACCATTCCCAAGAGAAACACAGAATGAAGGATGACCAAGAAGCTCATGAGCTATGGCAGACTGAAGAGCATCACTTCCAGAAAGAGTATTATGAAGAGACCGAAGAGCGAGCACCACCCAGAGGTAGGATGGATCCTTTAGAGGTACCAAAGGGACACTGGGAAGAAGAACAATCAGAGTACTGGGAGCATGGCGATCCATACTGGTCAGACAATAGACATCCAATGGTGCACCATAGACCCTCTTTTCCTTCTGAAGGACCTAGGCGTCCTCCTTTCCATCCACGCTTTATGCACCATGGTCCACGACGTCCTCGACCACTATCAGATATGGAACGTGACCCACATGGGCCTCCTCACATGGGCCCTCGTTTTCGACGTGGTGGTCCAGGTAACTGGGGGCCACCACCTCGCCATGATATGATGAGACGACCCCCTCCACCACCTCATGAATTGTTGGAGAGGAAGCCGATGGGTCCACCTGGGTACCTTGAAGAAATGGACAGAGATCCTGGCTGGCCTCATCAGCATGCCCGGGAACCCAGACATCTTCCTTTACCCCCTCATGAAGTAATAGATAGGGATGTGAGAAGGCCACCCATGCGGCCACATCCATTGGTGAGAGAGAGGTGGAGAAGACCGCCACATGAAGAGCCTCAGGGAGAGTATGAGCAAGAATATGGCACTGAGTTTGGCCCTGAGGATGATGGGTATGGAGGACCTTCACCTGATTACCGTCACCGGGATTACAGGGAAGATGAAGAAATGTACCATTCGAGAGAGGACTGGAGACGAGAGCGTCCGGATTGTGACTTTCCTCCACATCCACCATGCGGGCTACCATCCGACCACCTCAGAGATGATCCCTGGAGGGAGGAAAGGGACAGACCGTTCTCATTTGAGAACGAGGACCGAATTAGAGCAGAGCGAAGAGGACCTGGTTATGTTGACAGACCTCTGTATATGGACAGAGATCAGGACCCTCCTTTTCATTCTCATCCTGATTGGGAAAGACCACCACCACCTACACTGCCAGAGAGAGTATACCCAGATCCAGCTGAAGAAACTCGACCTCTTTATGAGAGAAACACAGAACTCCCCATGACACCACAGAGCAGTGTTCCAGAGGCTTCTCTTGATCAAACATCACCAGGTGGAACCAAAACTGTTCTTGCACTTTCTCAGAGGCAGCATGAGATCATCCTCAAAGCTGCTCAGGAGCTAAAGATGATCAGGTACATGGATACAGATGCTGAGTGCACATTATCATGTTATTTTGATTTAGTGGGATTGATCATTTTACTTATTTCTGAAAAACAGAGAGCTTCAAGAGAGTAAAAAGGTTCTGGGAGATACTTCTAATCCGGAGTCTACTGGAATGCCCCCTGAAATTTCTGCAGGTCTCCTTGGACTTGAAATTCCACCTGAGGTTAAAACTGCTCTTCAGGTAGAGCCTTGTTTTGATTGATTTTTATAATCATGTTTTACCTCGGAACAGCTTCTGAATTCCTAATTTCCCATGCAAAAGGTTACGAATATTTTGTCTGAAACTGGACAGGATGTTTCCGGTAGATTCTTGGAATCTGGAATGCACCAGCCAAACCAAGTTACAGGTTTCCTCCATACAGCATCAGCACCGCCTCCTAAACCAAACTTCATCGCTAAAACAGTGGATTATGGTCATGGTCATGGTAAGTCTTCGATATTTTGCATAGTGATCATTTTAAATATTGTTTTAGGAAACCTTATGATTTTTTTTTCTGTAAACAGATGTAGGTGTCAAGGTGGAAAGGATCTCGTATGGGGAGAGGATAGTACTGAGGCCTGACCCGCTCCCATCCGACCGACCGTACGAGAAAGGTTGGTTTGTTCTCTTTTCTGATTTTCATTATAACTGATATGTTATTGCTAGTAGGTGCTAGAAATAATTAATGTTTTCATTACATTAGAACTGCTTGGCCGGCGAGATCTGTACTATGATAGAAGAGGCGATTCCTACATGGATCAGCGGGAGTATGGAAGAGATCGGGAAAGAGAAATGTTCCGAGACAGGCTGCCCCTGGATTACGATCGGGATCGACTAGAAAGAGAACGCTACCTCAGAGATGATAGGTGTGAATCCCTTTGCAAGAGTCTTTGTTATTGTTTGTTTAGTTAATTTTCCCTTTATTGGCTCTTTCTTCTTTCTTTAGGCCACCCCCAGGCCCACCTCGTCCTACTTATCGGGATCGAGAGAGGGATACGAGAGAACACTCGAGCCGCTCCAGCCGAGACCGGGAGACATATAACCGCCCAGGCTACGAACGATCTTCATATGAAAGAAGTCTTGAGCGTTATGATCACGGGGCTTCAACTTACGGAAGTGAGAACAGGAGGATTTGTTTATAAGCTGTAAAAGCAGGAAGTGAACTGAGCACCTGAGATGTATGCTGTTTGTTCTCAGGCGACAGGAGAAGTTACCCTGACGAACCCCCTCCACCACCCTCTGTTCCCCAACGCGTGGAGAAGAAACCCGAGACTAAGAATGTTGATGATATTCTGAAACCACCTGGACGAGCGAATCGTCCTGAAAGGGTAAAGAACCTCGCTGTTACAAATGGTCAAGTTATAAGCCCAAAAATGTACTTTTATAGTTTATAGATTGCTTTAATTTTGCTTTGTAACAACTTGCAGACAAATAAAATGTAATTAAGTGTAACTGTGAATAACACCTGATCAATTTTATACCAATTATTTGTTTATTTCCTTTTTACAGATTGTGGTAATAATGCGAGGGTTACCAGGAAGTGGGAAGAGTCATCTGGCAAAGCTCATACGGGTAAAATTACACACATACCCCCGGGTAATATCTCTCTCACACACACACACACCCGGGTAATATCTCTCTCTCTCACACACACACACACACACACACACACACACACACACACACACACCCCCAGGTAATATCTCTCTCTCACACACACACACACACACACACACACACACACACACCCCCGGGTAATATCTCTCACACACACACACACACACACACACACACACACACACACCCGGGTAATATCTCTCTCTCACACACACACTCACACACACACACCCCCGGGTAATATCTCTCTCACTCACACACACACACACACACCCGGGTAATATCTCTCTCTCACACACACACTCACACACACACACACACACCCACACCCGGGTAATATCTCTCACACACACACACACACCCCCGGGTAATATCTCTCACACACACACACACACACACACACACACACACACACCCCCGGGTAATATCTCACACACACTCACACACCCCCGGGTAATAGCTCACACACACACACACACCCCCCCGGGTAATATCTCTCTCTCACACACACACACACACACACACACACACACACACACACCCCCGGGTAATATCTCTCACACGCACACACACACATATCCCCGGGTAATATCTCTCACACACACACACACACACCTGGGTAATATCTCACACACACACACACCCCTGGGTAATTTCTCACACACACACACACCCGGGTAATATCTCACACACACACCCGGGTAATATCTCTCACACACACACACACACACACACACACACACACACACACACACACACACCCCCGGGTAATATCTCTCACACACACGCGCGCACACACACACCCCTGGGTAATATCACACACACATACACACCCCCGGGTAATATCTCACACACACATACACACCCCCGGGTAATATCTCACACACACATACACACCCCCGGGTAATATCTCACACACACATACACACCCCCGGGTAATATCTCACACACGCATACACACCCCCGGGTAATATCTCACACACACACACAAACCCGGGTAATATCTCACACACACATACACACACACCCCTGGGTAATATCACACACACATACACACCCCCGGGTAATATCTCACACACACACAAACCCGGGTAATATCTCACACACACACACCCCTGGGTAATATCACACACACATACACACCCCCGGGTAATATCTCACACACACACACACACACAAACCTGGGTAATATCTCACACACACACACACAAACCTGGGTAATATCTCACACACACACACACCCCCGGGTAATATCTCTCACACACACACACACACACACCCCTGGGTAATATCTCACACACACACCCGGGTAATATCACACACACACCCCTGGGCAGGGGCGTAGCCATCATTTAAAAAGTGGGGGGGACGAAATGTCTAGTGTTATGTTTTTTTTTTTTTTTTTCCAGTTAACCCTTGTGTAAATGACAGGTTTTATTTTTAATCATGCTTTATATGCGTTATGATTATATATGATTATAAAACAGAAAGAAAGAAAGAAAGAAATAGAACAGCTTGCCACTGGGACAGTACCCTTAAAAGGACATCTTTGTACCTTATTTAACCCCAAAAATGTATAGTTGTACATTAAGGTACACATTGGTACTCTAAGGTAGTAATGTGTACCCTTTTGAGTATAAAGTACAAAGATGTCCTTATAATGGTACTAAGAGTATATTGTTTACATATTTCAAATTGTATTTTGTGTATGCACAGTACATGGCACACAGTAATGGATACTTGCACATTCAAATAATGTTCGTCGTCCTCGTCTCTGTCGTGTACATACGTACAGTGACACATACTTGATATTATGTAGAATTGGCAGAGTTAAACATGCTGTAAAATCTCAGTTCAACATGATCTTTATTCTTATTTGAAGGGTTTTGATAACACACTTGTTAAAACGAAAGACGTTATAAAAGCGTTTATATAACGTTTGTCAAAGCAGCTATTTTTCCTTATAATCCTTTAAATTAAAACTTGATAATTAACTTTGAACAAATGTTCAAATGAACAAATGTTTTAAACTCATGGTATCTTAAGTATGTAACTTAGTGATCCAACATTAATGTATTCAATGTTAGAGATTTAAGCACTTATGTACGTCGCTCTGGATAAGGGCGTCTGCCAAATGCTGTAAATGTAAATGTAATTATTCAAGAAGAGCAACAGGCAGAGTTACTAAACATTGTGCAGCACAATTCGGATACCATATGCCAACTTAAACTGCTTGACATTTATAAAAAAGGAGTGAAGCGTTTTTTGCCGCTTTGAGCTCATCGTAACCGAATGCTGGACCGCGGGTGCGACTCGAGCTACAGTAGTGGGGGCGCGTGATGATGACGTGACAAGTGAGTGACTGATTGCCGTGAACGTCATGTATAGACTATCTTAAACTTTCTTGTCTCTTTTGAATTTTAAATCACTCTGCATTTATATACATTGCTCCATTAAACCCTCAACATCTGGTGAACACAACTCTCCACTAAAAAAGTGAGGGGGACGAATTTACTTTTTATAAAAAGTGCAGGGGACATGTCCCCCGCGTAATCTACGCCCCTGCCCCTGGGTAATATCTCACACACACACCCACCCCTGGGTAATATTTCACACACACACACCCGGGTAATATCTCACACACACACCCACACACACACACCCCCGGGTAATATCTCACAAACACACACACACACACCCCCCCTCCGGGTAATATCTCTCACACACACACACACACACCCCCGGGTAATATCTCTCTCTCTCACACACACCCGGGTAATATCTCACACACACACACCCGGGTAATATCTCACACACACACACACCCCCGGGTAATATCTCACACACACACACACCCCCGGGTAATATCTCACACACACACACACACACACACACCCCCGGGTAATATCTCTCACACACACACACACACACACACACACACACACACCCCCGGGTAATATCTCTCACACACACACACACAGACACACACACACACACCCGGGTAATATCTCACACACACACACACACCCCCGGGTAATATCTCTCTCTCTCTCACACACACACCCCCCCAGGTAATATCTCTCACACACACACACACCCCTGGGTAATATCACACACACACACACCCCCCTGGGTAATATCTCTCACACACACACACACACACACACACACACACCCCCGGGTAATATCTCACACACACTCACACACCCCCGGGTAATAGCTCACACACACACACACACACACCCGGGTAATATCTCACACACACACACACACACACCCCCGGGTAATATCTCTCTCTCTCACACACACACACACACACACACACACACACACACCCCCGGGTAATATCTCTCACACACACACACATATCCCCGGGTAATATCTCTCACACACACACACACACACACACATCCCCGGGTAATATCTCACACACACACACACATCCCCGGGTAATATCTCACACACACACACCCCTGGGTAATATCTCACACACACACACACAACTGTGTTAGAGCGCCACTACCTGGTGATTTTCTATTAAACTGCATCACGTGTATAATGTGTGATTGTTTTCACTTCCAGGATAAGGAGGTGGAGTTTGGAGGAGCTCCACCCAGAGTGCTTGGCCTCGATGATTATTTCATGACCGAAGTGGAAAAAGAAGAGAAAGACCCTGATACTGGGAAGCGTATTAAAACTAAGGTTAGGATTCAAACATGCTTTAGAACATTTATGCTGTGTGTGTGTGTGTGGTCAAAAGTGTCATCATTTTTTCCCCACTGTAAAATAGAGTTAAAATAGGGTTATAGGTAGAACTCAGTGGTGTGACACACAGACGATTGTCAGAATTCTGTACAAATTAAACATGACATGGTAAAGAAAGTCCAGTCGGTTCATATGTTTACACAGACCAATCTTTTTGCACTGGGAGAATGTTGATGGGAATGAAAAGGGAGTGAGAGAGTTTAAGTAGGAGAAAAGAGTCAGAGAGGAACTCATTATGAATGAGAAGGGAGAAGGAAATGAGGCGACCATCTGTGGAGTGAGGAGGAAATTGATAATGTTAAGAGGATGCCGAGGAATAAGAGAGAGGCAACTGAAGGCACAACAAGTTCTATGAGGAAAGAAATGAGTTAAGGCAGTTTTAAATATGTTTTTATTTTTGACTGAAGTCCCTGCTAATGCTAGCTGATGCAGGTTGTTTAGTTATCTCAGTAATGTCAGTTATCTAGTCCCCGCTATAAAACTGCTCTTTTACTGCTTTTCCTATCATTAATGTGTAGCCTGCTTTTTATCAGCATTAGAGAGAGATGATGTTGGGAAACTCCTAAACATTGTACATCTCATTCTAGAGTGATCATGTTGCTGTGAAGTGTGTTGGTGATAGAACATTTTCAAGATGGCTGACAACACTGGTGGACCCAGTGAGATGTCTTACAAACTTAAATTAGTGTGACAGTGTGACTAACTCATCATTTTACTGCCTTCTTACAGTTAGCTGTGTCATGTCATGTCCATTTCATGTGATTTATCACCTGGGAAAAGGTTTATATTTCCTGTTAATGAAAACCTGTTCTGTTTGAGACAACACAAGACCTCCAGTAGATGATCGGTGTGATCAGTTAGTAACTGGGACATGATAATTGTTTCTCATCATCTAAATGATGTTGCAGGTCCTTGAGTACGAGTATGAGCCAGAGATGGAAGACACCTACAGGAACAGCATGCTAAAGACCTTCAGGAAGACGCTAGACGACGGCTTTTTCCCCTTCATCATACTTGACGCCATCAATGATAAAGTCAAATACTTTGATCAGTTCTGGAGTGCAGCCAAGACCAAAGGGTTTGAGGTGCGCCGTCTGTCACTCGCCAAGTGTGTAAAGCTGTGTGCCTTGGTGACCGTCTCATTGCAATATGTCACATGTCTCACAGGTGTATGTGGCCGAAGTCTCTGCTGACCATCAGATTTGTGCCAAGAGGAACATTCATGGACGCAAGCTGAAGGACATCATGAAGGTCTTTATTTATTTTTTACATAATCTGTACAGTTGGGAGGAAATTGTGGGCAAAACAAGGGAAGTGGAGTCAATCAGGAACAGGGGTAAACTGGGAGTGTAAGGAGCAAATGGAGGGGTAATAAGGGGTAAATTTAGGCAAATGTATTATTATAGTAGAACAACTGAACACCTGTGACTGGATTTTGTCGCTGTGGAAAATAGTCACGTGTGTATCAGTAAAATCACAACAGAGAAAAATGCTTGAGCTGTTGCGTCGGTGTTCATGTCTTTATACTGTGAATCACATAACTCATACATTCACGTTTTCTACAGTTGCTGCAGTGAATATGGTGCGACACACACACAACAAACAACTGGAAAGTCATTGACAAAAAGTGACCACCACAAATATAAATTCATGCTGTGAAGTTTAAACACCTGCATAATATTTTCCTACAAACTTTGTTACTTTTCTTTTACGGACAAGTTAATGTTTTTTTGCTCACAAGTTTCTCACACTCACTTTTGCTCAACAATAAAAACAGATTCTAGTGTCACAAGTGCTCAGTGGATCTGCTTCAATAATACCTGCATAGGAGTCAAGGGGTAATAAGGGATTAATGCTGTGTTTCATTGTGTGTTACACAGCTGGCGAACAGCTGGGAATCAGCCCCAGTGCACATGGCACGTCTGGACCTGCGCTCACTGCTACAGGATGCTGCTATTGAGGAGGTGTGTAATGTTTACTGCACTGCCACTCTTATGTATTGACATTATGGTGGTGGTGAACTTTCACTGTGTGTCCCAGGTGGAGATGGAAGACTTTAACCCATCTGAGGTGGACACTGCAGCTGAGGAGAAGAAGGAGGAGGAGGAGGAGGGAGATCTGGTAGGACTTGAATATTTCTGCATGTTTTCTCTAAACAATGTTCTCTCTCTCTTCATTCTGTAATGTTTAAGATTTGGGATTTTTACTTTTTAATATTTTAGTGCTGGCTGTTTAAGTGAACAGAGAATATTATCAATTATATAATATAATAGGATTTAAACATTTTTAACTACTTTGTTAGTTTACTAAATAAATACTTTGTTCCAGTTGTCCTTGTTTTTATGAATTAATTGTGAGATTTTGCCTTTAATCAGTGATTTACAGCTAATCAGTGTTTTTAAAAATATTAAATACAAAGTATTGTTTAAACTTTTTTTGCTGCTTCAGATGTAAAATGTCTGCATGTAAAGACCTTCATCAGATTCAGTAGCTTTCAAACAGAATCCAAGAAGTTTAAAATAAACAGATAAATAGTTTTACCTTTTAAACAATACTCTATATACCCAGTGTACAACAGGCGTTATATCTGTGGTCAGTGTTTATAAATCTCAGATGGATCCTAATAAGCTTTTAAACACAAATACAAAGATACCGACGTAATTACATTCCTCATAGTTTGTGTTTACGTTTGTATATATTCTTGTAATATTGTGTGTCTAATATTTACCCAAATTTGCTGATCACTAAACATACTGTACAGATTAAAGGTAAGTAAGGAAGGAAAATAATTTTAATTGTAAATATAATATTGTCTGCAGTAATGCTAGTAACATCTGTGATAATGGTAAACATCTAGACTAAAGCAATGTCTGCGACGTCTGCGGTAAGGTAGCGACGTCTGCACTGACGTCTGCGGCAAATGGAAATGTGTCTCAAATAAGCTAGTAACGTGTGGTAAAGGTAAACATCTAAACTAAAGCAACGTCTGCACCGTCGCCTGCACGGCAAAGGCGGCGAAGTCTGCGGTAAAGAGAATCTGTAATTACCGTAATTCCTGTAGTAATGTTGTGTTTACGTGCATATAGTAAACATGTCACACAATACGTGTGTCTGTGTGTGTGTGTGTGTGTTGGACGGGGTCTTGTCACTGTATATTTTCTTTGTGATAAAAAGCATGTGTTGAAATTAGCTTGACGTATTGTGGTAGGGAGGCCTAGCATAATGCTAACAACGACAGCACCGGAAAGAGTAATGTCTAGAAAAAAAATAGTCCTGTCTGTATTATATTTTATATTGACTGTAGTAAAGTATATTACAGGTAGTAAATATTACCCATTAATCTAGTAATGCCTCTAATAAATCTAATAATGTCAATATAAAAGTTAATAATGAATTATAGAAAATGTGTAACATCTAGAGAAAATCACACAGTGTGTTCAGTCACACTAGTAATAGTTACATTAAAGGTAATAATGCAGTAAAATAATATTGTGTAGGGTAACGATAATGACTTTTCATTATGGAAATGGGGGGTGGGGTGTGTAAAATATATAGTAATGTAAAGTTGTAACTGTACAAATGTTACAAGAACATGATTTTCTACGGTTTTATGATTATTACAGAATGTGTGTGAGAGAGTTTATGGTGAATATTCTCCCTGAGTATAACAGCGTCTGCTGATCTGAACTTTACCTTCATTGTGTATAACAGTTGTTCTCATTAGAGGCTTGAACCTTTGCCCCTTGTCAGTATTTCGGGGTTTTGGGCCTGATATCATTGCCATATTCATTATGAAGCAGTTACCTTAAAAACTTAAATGTTGTTCTGCGTCATTATGAATATTTCAGTGGTGTAATTTAGCTGATGTTCCTCACACACTGTACAGCTTCTGTGTGTACATAGACATAGAGAATTGCAGCTCCGACTGCACGCTAAACTCTTTATCGTCTCATTAATGTCTCATTAACGTCTCACATGGTCTGTGAAAACATAAACAATATTAAACCTGAACCACACCATTATGGCTAATGTTTATTTCTTTTCAAACAATCATTTCCATCCTCTTCATGCAAACAGCCATCATCCCTCGCTCCATCTCTCTCGCTCTCTCTCTCTCTCTCTCTCTCTCTCTCGTCTCTCGTCTCTCTCTTCATGGATGATCATTAACGGCTGGAGTGTCTTTCTGTAATTTAGGGATACCTTCCCAAAAGCAAATGGGAGATGGACACATCTGAGGCCAAACTGGGTACGTGTGCTGTTTATTCAAAATAAATTCTGCCTTATTTGTTTGTTAAATGTTGATTTCAATACAATGTTACACCCGTTAGTATTGTTTGCAGTAGCACAAACAATTTATTGTAATACTTCAGAGAAATGAGCTTTTGCTGAGTCCTTAGACAGATGATCAGAGTTCAAACTCACTGTAATATCAGTGTTATTGTTAAAGTGACTTAATATTGAGTCATTATACACGTAATAGTTTCCATTGATGACCTCAGTGATATTTTTCTTTAAACAGATAAGTTAGATGGTTTAGCTGGAGGAGGGAAGAGGAAGCGGGATGTCTCGGCTATGGAAGACTTTTTACAGCTGCCTGATGATTATGCCAGCCGCATGTCCCAACCGGGGAAGAAAAGGGTAAATAATGCAAAGTTTCTGCTTTCATATTTATATTACACCCCCTGGGGTTTATCATGGATTTGATCTTGTATATGTGTGTGCGTGTGTGTGTGCGCGCGGTAGGTGCGCTGGGCCGATTTGGAGGAGCAGAAGGATGCTGATCGGAAGCGAGCGATCGGGTTTGTA
Organism: Tachysurus vachellii; assembly: GCF_030014155.1. Taxonomy (NCBI): domain Eukaryota; kingdom Metazoa; phylum Chordata; class Actinopteri; order Siluriformes; family Bagridae; genus Tachysurus; species Tachysurus vachellii. The sequence goes on along the minus strand of NC_083462.1, from coordinate 15,948,180 downwards.
GTGGGACAGACAGACTGGGAGAAGATCACTGACGAGAGCGGACAGTTAGCGCAGCGTGCGCTCAATCGCACTAAATACTTTTAGACCTGTTTAAACTCACCCTGTGTACACACAGCACACGGTAAGTACATGTATGTGCAGGTCATTTTACTTTCCCTGCTGTCTGCTTCACTAAAGCTGGGACGATACATCAGTGTGAACAGGCTGAATAAGTCGCATTATTATGTCTTCATAGAGCTGCGTAGAGGATCAGGCAGATCACGATGTGATGGGGTGGATGAGACAGATCACTGTGATAATCTCTTATCTGTGTAATAATGCAGTGTTCTGTTGTTCAGAAACACAGACATCACCATGGAAATGTGCTGCTGATTTGCATGTGGATTGCATTGTGTTATTTAGTGTGAATTAGATCAGATATTAATCAGATAAAGACTATAATCTGTATCACAGGGTCAGATCAGACAATAGCTTGTGACACAATACACCAGGTGTTTGACATGCAGGATTAATTTAGTCTGATTAACACTAAATTCTCACTTTATATTAGTGTTTATGTTTACAGTGTATTTATTTGTAGTGTTTACCAAGACACGCACACAGGGATGTATTAGATGTGTGATCGTGGCTAGTGTTGTGGAAGTTTGGAGAAAATAGTACACTGGTAGGCAGGCAAGAGTAAAAAGGGTCCGTTTATTTCCACGGCTGCTCAACAAGACCCAGTGCTGTCTGTAACGTATAAAGGGCTCTGATCAATCGTTACACTGAGTATTAATCATGAGTCAAACACAGAAACAAAGCCAGAAAAGCATCATCAGGTGTTGGCTACATTACAAGTGATCAGGATGAATCTAAAACTTCTAGTCTCGTACGTAAAAGGTCAGAAATTTTCCTCTTACTAGACAAAATAAACAAGTGAGTGATGAGAGAAACGAGTAACTAGACGGCGTTACATGGCGGTAACCTTCGCTGTTTGGGTTGATGTTTGTATACAGCTAATGACATGTTAGGGAGTTAGAAGGAACAGGACTTGGTGTTACAGCAATTAAGTGTTAATATGGGTAGGGGTGGTTAGGGGTGGTACAGGGTGGTTAGGGGTGGTACAGGGTGGTTAGGGGTGGTTTGGGGGGGTACAGGGTGGTTTGGGGTGGTACAGGGTGTTTGGGCAGTTACAGTGTTCTGCGTATTAAAGGCATTAATCTTATTGTGTGTGTTTCAGGTTCTTCTCAGCGGTGGATATGATGAGCTCCATGCTGTGATTAGTTAATGTGGTGCAGATTAGGCCACGCCCCCCCCGACAGTCTTCTGCAGTATCTTAAATGTTTTCTTAACCTGAGTGTTAATTTTTGTTTGTTACTCAGGTGTCCTGCAGTTATTGATGTTTATTTCATGCAGAGTGTTTAGACTGATGTGCTTTTGTTTTTTAATCAATGTTTTCCATGTGATTCTCTCAGACTGTACTCTTTCATACACACCCCAATAAACAGAACAGCAAACAGTGTCACACACACACACACGGCTCTGGGCTCGTTATTCTCTCACGGTGAATTTCAGCTGTCTGGACCTGCACAGTGTGCTGTGGAGGTGTCACACAGGTAAGATGGGAACACACTGACAACTTCTTCCTGAAATGACCCAGTGAAAGGTCCAGCTGGATATTGTGTAAAAATCTCACACAAAAAACTGTGAGCCAAAGATCTCAAAGTCACATGGAGGATGTTCTGTAAATAAAGTTACCTGTTTCTGACCCGTGTGTGTGGAGGCTTTTAGGACATGCTTTGCTCGATGCCTTTTCCCCCTGAGTGATGTGCTGATGCAGCATCCGCGCTTCCTGCCACCGTAAATGGAGAATATTTTGAGGTTGCTTTCAAAGTGTCGCAGCTTAAAAGTACACACAAGTGCATCAGCACAGAGCCGTGTAACTGAATCACTGCTTATGTTCAACTGACGATGGACAAAAGCGATTATTCAGCAGAAAAATATTTGTGTTTGTGAGCATGAACATAATTATGGTCCCTTTATCATTATAGATGCCCTGTTAGAGAACCAGTGGAAGATCCTCTAAAGTGTGCTGATCTCATACTTCTCACATATGTTTTTACTCAGGAGTGTTTAGTATTAAACACAGAGCTTGGGTGTGGCCATGTACCTGAGATCACCTGCTTCATCGCTCCACCTTCCTTGATGATCAGGTGTAACTCTGCAGTTGCGCTGACCCTGGGGATCACACTGGGTTGTAGAGGTGTGTATGTGTATAGATGAGGTATATAATTCTGAGCTCTATAACCCAGTTTTAGGTAATAATTACATTGAGACCCAGTAGTACATGGAAACTGCACACCACTTTGTCTGTTATGGATGGTGTGTGTGTGTGCGTGCGTGCGTACGTGCGAGTGTAATAGCAGGGGTGATGTTTTGTGATGAACTGTGTGTGTGTGTGTGTCATGACAAAGCAAACAGATTATTTGTTTAAAAAGAGCAGATGATTTAAATGCTGCGTCTCAGATCATACACATGCACTGCTGAAATGTTCAGGTGAACAGTGTGCACACTATAATGATACACTATATAACACAGGTATGTGGTTTGAGACGTGGCCAAAATGGTCTCTACATTCTTGAATTTGACTGATGGAAACTCAAAGCCCTGGTTCTGTGAACAGTAGGGTGTGAAGGTAATATATAACTGTAATGAGTCTGTATATGAGCAACAAATAAATGAGCATTTATAAGGTGTATTTTAAGTGTGTGCGTGTGTGTATGCATTACACACTTCATCGCCAGGGTTCATGTAATGATGCTTTTCCATCACAGAGATTGCTTCTTCATGGTCAGTCAGTGTCTCATGAGATTGTTGTGTATGAAGCCACCCAGAGACTGTCATGTCTTCTTTTGAACCAATGTTGTGTCAGTCAGCTGTATGGTTTGGTCTTTATCAGCAATCAGGTCTGTGCTGAACTCAGAGTTTACGATGACCCATTAGTTCCTCAGGAGCTCTCGGCTGCACTATTATAAACTGTTGTAGAAAGGACATTATTTACATTTACACTATTTACTGTAGAGTGCCGTGTTGTATAAAGTACTAGAAAGCAATACTTGAGTAAACGTACAAGTATCGTACTAGAAAAAGACTTTGGTAGAAGTGAAAGTTACCTTTTAGAATATTACTCAAGTAAAAGTCTTAAAGTATCTGATATACTGTACTTAAGTATCAAAGTAAGTTTCTGATATTTAATGTACTTAAGTATTTGAAGTAAAAGTAAAAAGTAAAATTTCAGTGATTTTCGGTAGGCATAAGTGGCACTAAATCCGGTAGGAAGAATCTTTCATTCCCATGTACAGAAACATTTATTTGCAAATGGGGTGGCCAGGGGGTAGCCAAGGCAACTTTAGGGGGTCCACAGACTATGACACAAATTACCCTAACAAGGAGCATGGATGAATCCCATAATTGCTCATTAGAGGTAGAATATATCTCTCATAATCTATTTTATAATTTATAATATATTATGTATATAATTTTATCTTGTGTATGTCACACATAAATCAACACCTAATTACATTTTTATGTAAAGCCTAAACTGAGGAAACCAACTATAACAAGCTAAGCTTAAATTCTGAACTGGACATGTGACTGACTAACTGACTGCCTGGTGGGTTCTCAAACCTGTTGGTGGTTCTTGTGAAATCTGACTAGCATCAGGCAGGAAGCTGCTCTGGGGTACTGTGGTGATGTAGGGGCTGGGCTGGGGTTTGTTTGCTCCTGATCTGTATGTGTTTGATTCTTTACAAAGAAGTCTGATATCTCTGCCTTTCTTTTCATTTTTTTATTGACCCTATGTAAAAATATGACACATGGATATAATACATTTAAGCATCAAATACAGATTTTTTAAATTAAAACTCAACTTTAACTACAAATCCCACTATAATAATTGCATTTTAAAATCAACTGTCAGCATAAATGACTACTTTAATCACCTTTATGATAGCTAACAGGCTGTCTGCAGTAATCTTTTGAGTAACATTACGATACATAGTTATAACAACATTAAACACTGACAGCTGTAAAACTAGTTACCTCATATTAGCTAAACAGTTAAAGACTTACACACAGACACTGCACTGTATATGTGTATAACTAGCATAAATGTCAACGGAATGTATATTATCAGAGCCGATCCTGACCTCCCTGGGGCCCTAAGCAAAATTCTGCGTAGGGGCCCTCCTACCTGACCCGTGAGCCATGTAAACCATTTGCCACACATTCACACTTGACACCCCACTGCTCCTACTACAAACCTCCTTCCTTTTAAAATAAAGTTTGCTCCATCGCTCGGTCAAAGAGTAAAACAATACAGAATTGAATGAGGTATAAACAAATCTTTATTGAATGGAATATATTAAATGGAATTTTGAGTTGAATATTAGGCCCCACTTAAACTGCCTCCCTCAGGGCCTTTTTACACCCTCAGGGCCTTTTTCACTTCATGTGTTTTCTCTGATCCGATAGCTATCTGATTTGTTAAAACTGTTCCATTTACATTAGGCCACATAAATGCGCCTTGGCGAATCGGATATCAATCCGATATTTCTACTCCCGCCCAATATGCAAATATATTTTACCTCATTTCCGGGGTAATTGACATGTAACACGCTTTGTTGTATGCGGTTGCTACAAAAAACAGCATTTACTGTTTGCTGCATTTTCGCTGGCGGCAGCAGTGCATTTTAAGACCAAACGAGACACCTGGGTGAAATATCAGCGCCAGCACTAATGGGAAAACATATTTGTTTCTGGCGCGATGCACGACTCGCGAGTCAGCTGCGAGTGACGTACTTCCGTTTGGGAGGAGTATAGCACTGGCGTATGTGGCTTGATCAACCACGTGCATTTACACCTGTCCAGTTTCATCTGAAATACGTCCCACACCACCTCCTGCAGTGGTTTGAGCGAGCGCATTTATATCCGTCTCGAAACCGTTTCAGAGGGCATTTACACCTGGTCTTTTTACGATCGGATAGCTATCGGATCACAGAAAACGCATGAAGTGACCAGGTGTAAAAACCCCCTCAGATTCCTCTTTATCCATTTTCAAATATAAAATACTATTTATAAAATGACTTGGCTCTTGCAATATTCAACTAGTGAATATGCAATAGCAGATATCAGAAATTACGTTTTTACTAGTGTAAAATTTAATTCCTGATATCAAAAATATGGTTACTACTAGAAATCACACTCTTAATATTTACATGTTAAGTATTGAAAACTGAATTCTTGATATCAAAAATACAGATCATATGAATGTATAAAAGCTAAAATGGCTTGCCATACCGTATCACTGTGTTTTATAGTATGCATGAGAGCAATACTTGATCCCTGATGGTTATTATTTACTGAGGGATGTGCATTCATATTGCCCTGGCATTATGCCCACTCCAATGTAAATCCATTGGTTTCTATATTGCATTAATGTTGTTGTAACCTTGATTGAGAGACTATAAACATTATCATTTAGGAGTGCTATCACGCTACTTTTTGTACTGGTCCCCACACAGATGTTGCTGCTGGAAAGCGCGCGTGTCATTTCATGCACGATTGCACGCGCATATGAACGCATGTTCACGCGCGGCGCGGTTATCGAGCTGCCGTTTATAAACACCACTGGCCTTGGGCATTTATTCACGTGAATGTTCACGCAATAAATTGTTGTGTTACAGACAGGCCAAGAGATGCACTGGCAGCACTGCACAGCTAATTTAGCTAGTCAGATAGAGACTAGAGACAGAAACACATCAACTTAACCTTACTCTTATTTGCTCTTGCTGACATCAAACTTGAAGAGAACACAAGTTTTCCTGATTGCTGTTCTCGCATTTCACTCTCATTTTGTTTCTTTTTTCTCTTTTTGGCCAGATGGATAGCTCTGCTTCATATTGTCATCTACACAGTAAACATTAACACGCGCTGTAAAATGAGGCAGGGGGAGGCGTGAGCGTATAGGGCCGATCGGCTCTGTATATTATGGCTAAACTGGGGAACGAGCTGAACTCTCTTGTCTGATTAATCTGTTAATAGCATCTAACGTCAATTTATATAGTGACGTAACTTTCAAAATATTTTTCTGGAAAACAAAATCCTGATGTTTAATCTCAAAACTTACCGAAATTCTAAGTTTTAGTATTAGTCTGTTACAGTATTCTTCTCTACCTCTCACCTCTTTCTTGTCATCGATTGATGGATTTGAAATGTTGAGCGGCGCCGCAACCAAACGTCAAAAGAAGACTACTTTTGATAGGTGAAATGAGATGTCGATCAGCATCAAACTTCCAATGCTATCAAATAAAAATTCGGGGTGGCACCCTGGACACCCCTCTGGCTCCGTCACTGCTCCTTTAGCAACATTACGCTGAAATAGAGCGTGCGGAGCGTAATGCAATCTAGGAGCAGTGATTCGCCAAACCTCCCTTATTGCAGTGACACACATTTCTTCTGATTTTATTTTGTAGTGAGTAACGAAGATGCTTAGTGGAAATATAGCGGAGTAAAAGTATACATTTTATCTAGGAACTGTAGTGGAGTAAAATTGAAAGTTGACAAATTTAAATAGCGAAGTAAAGTACAGACACATGAAATTTCTACTTAAGTACAGTAACGAAGTATTTGTACTCCGTTACATTACAACACTAGTAGAGTGTCACCCAAATGAGGATGAGGTTCCCTTCTGAGTCTGGTTCCTCTCAAGGTTTCTTCCTCTTATCATCTCGGGGAGTTTTTCCTCACCTTCAGCATGTTCATTAGGGATAGGGTCAGATATATAGTATTGTAAAATTTTAGTTTAATATTTTTAAATTAATTTTAAACTTTAATTGTATATATTAATTAATTTATTTTTATCCTTATTTATTTTTTCCCTTATTATTGTATATTTACAGTCGTATGCAAAAGTTTAGGCACCCCTGACATGTTCCATGATTTTCACGTATAAATATTTGGGTGTTTTATCAGCAATTTCATTTTGATCTATCAAATAACTGAAGGACACTAAAGTATTTCAGTAATGAAATGAGGTTTATTGGATAAACAGAAAATGTGCAATGCATCAAAACTGAATTAGACAGGTGCATAAATTTGGGCACCCCAACAGAAAAATCACATCATTATTTAGTAGAGCCTCCTTTAGCAGACATAACAGCCTCTAGATGCTTCCTACTGTATAGCCTGTAATGAGTGTCTGCATTCTGGATGAATGTATTTTGGACCATTCCTCCTTACAAAACATCTCCAGTTCACTTAGGTTCTGTTCTGATGCATATTGCACATTTTCTCTTAATCCAATAAACCTCATTTCACTACTGAAATATTACTTTAGTGTCCTTCAGTTATTTGATTGATCAAAATGAAATTGCTTATAAAACACCCAAATATTTATACATGAGAATCATGGAAATTGTCAGGGGTGCCTAAACTTTTGCATACAACTTTTTCTTTTCTTTTCTTTTTCTCTCTCTTCTGGTATACTTGTGTAAAGACTTCTGCTTTGAGACAATGGGAATCGTTAAAGCGCTATACAAATCAATTGAATTGAATTAAAACTCACACTGATGCTGTACAAATGAAACATGATTTATGGTCTTAGTCACAAGAGAACATCACTTTTAAATTGACTGGACCAGCAGAAGGGACTGTTGTACTGTTCACACTTCTAGGTTTGTGTAGCCTTCATAAGGGAGCTTTATTTTAAATACATCCAAGTAGACGTTTGAGCTTTCGTGATGCCTCTGTGTTAGAATTTTGATAATAAACGCTTTATCTCAGCTTTGACCTGGATGAAGAGCTGCATAATCACTGTATTAAGTTTAATACAGAGGAAGTGCACGTGTATGTAGTCAGTGTGTCACTGCTGGTGACTGGAAGGAGACATCTATCCACTGAAGCTGAAATGACCACGATGGTGTGTGAATCACTTCTGATACTCAGCTTGGAATCCTCATCAAAGTTCTTCAAGAAAATTCATCACATCTTCACAGCATTAACAAAGATGAGGTGAAAATGTTTCCACTGCAAGTGAAAGTGATCATTCTAGTGTTTCTGTGGTAAGATTACCTGCATCTCCATGCTCCAGCTTTACACTGTGAGCTGTTTGTCCTCTTACAGTCTTCACTCAGGGACAATCAGACTGGAGACGGGTGTGTGAGGACAAGGTGACTCGGATTGGAATAAATGACGTGAAGTGAGTGATTTTTGCATTAGACTAATTATAATGTACACATGAGCATGTAGCTACAGCTCTCCATGGGAAGCTTCAGTAATTCAGTTGTCATGGCAACAGAAATCCCCTAATGGGGCTAAGCAGAAGTAATGCTGAGATACATGCTAACTGATCTACTAGCACAGGGATGATGCTAATAGTGCACACTAAATAAAGTGTGTGTGGGTGTGTGTGGGTGTGATGTCATGTACAGAATAAATCTGTGTGTTAACTCTGTGCTTGATCTCCCTCACAGTCAGCAGACAGATTCTGATTGGCTGTTGAGGGAACACTGATTTTGTCTGTTTCTCACTTCAGAGCTCTGTTTTCAGAATTATTGACAACCTGTAAAAGATCTTGGTTTCCTTCATGTTCCTGTGTGTTACTTATTGTGAACATGGTCATGTGTTTACTGTTCATCACCCGTTTGAACACTGTGGGCGTGGCCAATGTTTAATATTATTATCAGATGTGGGAATAACTTTGGCTTCCTGACCTGTAAACAGCTACAACAGTCCAGATGATCACACTTGGTGCTTTTCCCTGGATCAGCAGGGATGGAGCTTCCAGGCAGTTTGGGCATCCAATCAGTATGTCATCACAAGTTTATAACATTTATCATAAAATACTGCTTTAATTACAAAAACTAATAATAGCAGATGGGTAGCAAAGTAGGCTAACAGTAGAATTTGCTAAGTACTGAGAAATGACTAGCAGTAAGTTAAGCTAACATAAAGCTAACTGTGTGTGTGTGTGTAATATGTTACGGTTCTGTTAATTCTAATGTTTTGTCTGAGCCTTTGAGGGTGTGTGAATAAACACAATTATGCCTTTGAATGAATTAAAATGGAATCACTGGGTCAAATGTGAAATCTTACTTTATTGGGTTTTATTTAAAGATATATTTAAAGGTGGTGTGTGAGTCAGGATGTAGTGAGTTAGTTACTGAGTAAAAAAAGATTTCTAGATCATTCTTTTGTACTTTGTTGTTTCTTTACTGTTAATAAAAAGTTAATAATGAAAAGAAATGAAGCTTTTGGTTCTTTGTTCTGTCTGCAGCCTCCGTTACAGCACTGAGACACTGACAAGTGATTGGCTGATCAGATCATGAGCAGGTGTGTTTGTGTCTATTGAAGAAGTAATGAAACAGCGCCATCTTCCGGGATTATGTGGTACTGCAGGAAGCATTTAAGGTGGAACAAAAATTAGTGAAAAAATGCGCATTAAATCATAAGCACATTAATATCGCAATAATGCATATCAATAACTTTGTTATTAATGAATTACTGCCTGTGTGTGTGCGCGCGCGCGCGCGTGTGTGTTGTAGCTGTGTGTTGAGGCGGCGCCTTTTACTGCAGGGTGGGACAGCCACACATACACACACACACACACACACACACAGCACCGCTGTGGAACGCCGATCAGACACACATCATTGGTGTGTGAGACGAGGATCTAAGGTAAGTATCCGCAATAATCTAATTAATAAGCTCTAATTTTAGCTTTTGTGTGTGTGTGTTAGAATGAAGCATCTTCATTCTTTACGTGAACCTGATGATGATGATGATGATGATGATGATGCTGCGATCCAGGACGCGGTGTATCAAAGGTGTAAAAACCGGAAGTCACAGCGCGTTAACGGACTAAACATTTAATTGTGATTAGAAAATGATCAGAGACACAGTGTGTGTGTGTGTGTGTGTGTGTGTGTGTGTGTGTGTGTTATTCAGTCTGAGCATCTGCAGGCCTTCATAATTCTCATAAATCTGTGCGCGCGCGCTTGAATAAACGCTTGAAAACATATAAACATTTGTATTTAGTTTATATATAATACATTGTTAGCAGTTTACATGTTTTGCGGTGGATGTGGAGAAAATCCATCACCAATCCATAACACCGACAAATCCGGACATGCTGACGTCATTGAGGTAGAATTAATCTGTTTTAATGTTGAGAAATAAAAGATTTAGGATTTAGTTCACACACATACACACACACACACACACACACACACACACACACACACACGTTAATCTGAACTTGTTAACAATCATTCCATGTGTGTTCCAGTGGACACCCAACACACGTTAGATGAGTGGAAATCATGTTTCTCTTAAATTCACATCATAACGTTATTAGAAAAATAAATACATTCTGATTCAGTTTCAGCTAAATGTAAGTAATATATTTCTTAAAAATTTAAAAAAGTATTTCTTTAAAATTTCAGTTTCTTTGAAAGTATTACAAAACGATTATTAATAATACTTAATAATTAATAATAATTACTAATCTTAATTTATTAAGGAATTCTTTTTAAATTGTAAAAGAAATTAATAATTTCCTTACTTTTAATAAATTCTTAAATCTATCAACAGATTAACCTTACAGCTTTAATGAAGTCTTTCTTCTTCTCTGAGATTCTCTAACACACAACAGGTCAAGGAATGAAATGAAGTACTGGAATGAACAGAGTAGTTATGATTACAGCTCACAGCTTTACAGAATCCAGTTAGGGAAGTGTTAGCTCAATAGTTAATGTGTTGGGCTACTGATCAGAAGCTTGTGAGTTCAAATCCAAGGTCCACTTGTCACTGCTGGGTCCCTAAGAAAGAACATCTGTGTGTCAGAGTTAAGCAGGAGGAAGTTAGTAAGCATCCACTGTCTAATGTCGTTCACATCTGACTTAGCTGAAACATATAGCTGTGTGTCATCAGCATAACAGTGGAAGCCAATACCATGTTTACAAATAATTGCACCAAGGGAGAAATACAGGGAGAAAATCAATGGGCCTAAAACAGAACCTTGCGGAACACCGAACATTACTTTAGTTTTTTTTAGAGTGGTCACCATTTAGATCTACAAACTGATATCACTCACTCACTCATTTTCTACCGCTTATCCGAACTACCTCAGGTCACGGGGAGCCTGTGCCTATCTCAGGCGTCATCGGGCATCAAGGCAAGATACACCCTGGATGGAGTGCCAACCCATCGCAGGGCACACACACACTCTCAATCGCACACTACGGACAATTTTCCAGAGATGCCAATCAACCTACCATGCATGTCTTTGGACCGGGGGAGGAAACCGGAGTACCCGGAGGAAACCCCCGAGGCACGGGGAGAACATGCAAACTCCACACACACAAGGCGGAGGCGGGAATCGAACCCCCAACCCTGGAGGTGTGAGGCAAACGTGCTAACCACTAAGCCACCGTGCCCCCCCTCGAACTGAACTGACCTGAGCCAGGAGAGGGCTGTCCCTTTAACACCAACAACATGTTCTAGCCTATCAAGTAGAATAACATGGTCAATGGTATCAAAAGCTGCACTAAGATCCAGTAACACCAGCAAAGAGACACAACCCTGATCAGAGGCCAGTAACAGGTCATTTACCACTTTAACCAGCGCTGTCTCTGTGCTATGATGAGGTCTAAATCCTGACTGATACATTTCATGAATATTATTCCTAACATAAGTGCGGTGTATGACCTTTTCTAGGATCTTGGCTGAAGGTCAACTTATGTAATGAGGGGTTTTAATTTTCTAATTTGCTCATTTTCATGGTGACATGACTCTACCTCACTAACCTTACTTATGTATCTCACAGTAACAAGCGAATACTGTCAGACTGAAAGTGTGTTGTATGAGACAGAAACTACTGTCACTATTTAGTCTCCTCTTGTTTCCCAGAATGCTCAGTAGCTGGTGGGTGAATTAAAGATGAGTGTGACATCATGGTTTTTGGTAAGCAGCTCCGGCACTCGTCACCGGTTGCCGCGGGAGATGATCTTCGTAGGTCGTGAGGACTGTGAGCTTATGCTGCAGGTGAGATGTCATAAAATACACACAAACCGCTGTGTGACTAACTGAACATCTGTTCATTTATCTCTCTGAAACTGTCCAGTTTTTGGATCAGCTGTATTGATATCATCTATAACATATTAATAATAAGATGTCTGTCTGTCTGTCTGTCTGTCTCTCTCTCTCCCTGTCTCACCCTTCCTGTTTTACTCTCTCAGTCCCGCAGTGTTGATAAACAGCATGCTGTGATTAACTACAATGCTGCTACTGATGAGCACTTGGTGAAAGATCTGGGCAGTTTAAATGGGGTAAAGTTAATCTCTCCACTTAGCTTGTAACATCATTTGATTCTTTGTTAAATTATAGGATCCCATGATAAGTGCACTGTCACATGCAGTAACTGAAGTTGTCTCTCAAACACCAAAGTCCTTATAAAGAGTACTCACCTGCACTGTATGCCTAAAAGTATGTGGACACCTGACCTTTATATGTGGACACCTCTATAATGTTTGACATCTCATTCCAAAACCACAGGCCTTGCAGCAACATCTCTCACCCCTCTGGGAAGGCTTTCTACAAGATACTGGAGTGTGTTTTTGGGAACTTTTGTCCATTCAGTCAAAATAGCATTTGTGAGGCTAAACAGTGCTGTTGGACAGGGAAGCCAGATCTGTGCTGGCTGGATTTCCTCCATATCAAACTCCCCAAACCTTGTTTTTATGGATCCTGCTGTAGGGACACTGGAGATGCTGAAACAGGAAAGGGCCTTCCCCAAACTGTTGCCACATGCAATTTATGTAAAATGTCTTTGTATACTGTATCAGTAACGTTCATCTTCACTTTAAAATAAGGGGCCTGGGCAGTGGTGACTGCTGAGGATAATAGATGGGAGAATGAAAACTGAATATTGATAGGTTGACAATTAAAATATTAAGGTGAAGCAATACGTTATGTTATGATGTCTGCTACTTCTTATTATTATTATAATTGTTATAAATAATATTAATAATAATCAGCAGCAGAGACGGATATTCAGGTAATGAGACATTAACAAGAAGAGCTTTAGATAAAAAAGATCTTATATTAACAGTCCTAGTGATCAAAGGTTAGGGTTACTCTAATTTTATGTTAATAAGGTTACTAAAACAATTTTTTAACAATTTAATTACTTAACAGTAATGGATAATGGCAGGTTAAGAGGCTAAGAAGGGAAATTAATAAAAATATGTTTTTAGCATAGATTTAAAAACTTAAACAGACAGAGCATTTTTGATGTCTGAATCCACAAATAAGGAGCAGCTACTGCAAACGCTCTATCACCTTTCGATTTAAGGTGAGATCTAAGGACGTGTAAGAGACCTTGTTTAGAAGACCTAAGGGACCTTAGTGCTGAGTAAGAATGAATTAGGTCTGTAATGTAAGAAGGTGCCTTTCCCATTATTTTCTTTGAAAACAATTAAAATAACCTTGAACTGAATTCTAAAATTAATTGGTAGCCAGTGAAGAGAGGCCAAATCTTGGGTGTTATGTGTTCTGCAGACGAGCTATAGAGGATCGAGGAAGAACGATATATTAGGACTAATAATAGTCCAGAAGTAATAAAGGCATAAATAACCTTCAACAAGTCATTGAAGTTCAGAATCGGTCTGGAAATTATTCTTAACTGGTAATAACTGTCCTTGACAAAAAAGCTAATTTGTTTGTCAGAACAGAATTCAGAATTAAAAAGAAACCCCAATTTTTTTACATATGACTTTACGTATAGAGCAAGATTTTATTACTGGTCATGTGGCTTCTTTTCTTGGAGGGACGCATAATAATCACATCAGTTTTATCTTTGTTAAGCTGTAGGATATTATTTGCCATCCAGCTTTTAATATCTTCGAACCAGTCCAAGAGGGCCTGTAGTGTGGCTCCAGATTTTTAAGGGAGGGTAATGCAGAAAGTTCTAGATTTCTTTATAATATTTAAAACTGGGAGCATTTATAGGTTGAAAAGTCGAACCCTCAGGGACACCACACGTGACAGGTGGAAGAAGAAGAAAACTGACCTATAGCCACCAAAAACGTCCTGGATCAATACTTTGTAAGTTCAAACAATATTGCGTGTGCAGAAATACTGGAATGAACACAGTATTATAGCAGCAGTTACATCAGTTGAAATGTGAGACAGAATGTGCAAAGAGCATAAAACAGTGTGCAAAACAGCATGTAAACAGTTTGATGGATGTAAATTGGAAGAGTGTGTATTTGGTGTAGGCCTGTGCAGTCCATACAGGTGATATGCATGTGGGTATTGTGCTCAGTACAGTTCAGTTCAGTTATTAAGGAGCCTGATGGCTTGTGGAAAGATATGTGGGGTGATATGTTCATATCTTCTGGTTCTAGGTAGGACTCTATCTGCTGTGTTCTGGACTAACTGGAGCTTGTTTATGCTCCTACTGGAACATCCATACAGTAAAGCATTACAATAATCCAACCTAGAGGTAACAAATGCATTATTCTTATGTAGGTCTGAACATAACTTGGGTCGCGGTCAGTGAAATTAAGTCAGTCTCTTGAAGGGGATTAAAACGGTCTAAATACTGATCAAAAACAGAAATATTATCAAAGGCATTATCTAGCAAATTGTTTGGTATTAAACGAATGGACTGAATTTTATGCATGACGTTACCAATATTGCCACTGAAATAATTCATGAAGTCGTTACTGCTACAAATAGATGGTGTTTCGACAGTGTTTTTATTCCTACTTAATTTTGCTACAGTATTAAATAGAAATGTAGGATTATTTTTGTTATCTTCAATAAGGCTGGAGAAATACACCGATCTAGCAGCACTAAGAGATTTATTGTAGCTATGAAGGTTTTCATTCCATGCTGATCAAAATACTGAGCATTTAGTTTGATGCCATTTACGTTCTAATTTCCTAGCTGATTGTTTTAAAGTTTGTGTTTTGTCATTGTACCGGGGTGCGAGTTTTTTCTTTCTAATTACTTTCCTTTTTAAGTGGAGCTACAATATCAAGGGTGTAGTGAAACACTGACTCTAAATAGTCAGTCACATGATCAAGTTCTGTGGGTCAGATGATGATCAGATCATGGATAATAATTCTGGGAGACTGTTGGTAAATCTCTCTGCAGTAGTGGATGTAAATGTACGTTTAACACGGTGACGTGGCAAATTGCAAATATCGTCTCCGAAGTGCAATTTAAATTAAATGAGATAGTGGTCAGAGATAGCTTCTGATGGAGACACTGTGACTATATTTTCTATATTTAATATGAGGGTTAGAACGAGGTGTGAACAAGAGAGTGACCTCCATTATGAGTGGGTCCTATTACATTTTGTTTAACCTCTACTGTATCTAAGATGGAAACAACTGCTGTTCTCAGAGGATCTTCTAACTTCTCAAATTAAATATTAAAGTCTCCAACAATTACTGCTTTGTCTAAAGAAACAACTAGGTTTGAAATGAAATCTGCAAATTCTCAGAGGAATTCAGAATATGGTAAATAACAATAACAATAATAGGAACTGACTCAGTAGACTTATTTTTGTGGCTACATATGTTATGTTAGTATGAAGAACTTCTAATGAGTTAAACATGTGTCTAGATTCTTGCTTGACATTGAGCTTATCATCATGAATAACTGCAACACCTCCTCCCCTGCCTGTTAGGTGTGACTGATGTATGTAACTATAACTGGGTGGACAAGCTTAGTTTTATGTGGCAAACTCGTTTGGTTTGACCCATGTTTCTGTTAAACACAAAACACTAAACCTCTGATCAGTAATCATTTCATTAGCCATAAGAGCTTTAGATGCAAGAGATCTTATATTTAACAGTCCTAGCTTCAAAGGTGCTGGCTGTGCATTCACTATGATCTAATTTTATACTAATAAGGTTACTAAAAATTTTTTCGGAGAGTTTATAGTTTTTATTTTGCTTGGGAAACAGACACAGTCTCTATATAGTGAACCCTGGGTGACGACTCACTGCAGCTAGCAGATGTCGGATTAGCCTGCTTGTCTGCTCCCTGGCCCTGGCTCCAGATTGTTACTGATTAACTAGGCCTGTTCATACACTATGAGCTTTGCTGCAAGAAATGAGAGCAGCGCCTCTTGAGCAAAAATGCTCCAATTATCTGTGAAGCCCACATTGTTAGGTGACCATAAACTGCTGTAAGCTACATCGCCACGCCGCATTGGGATGGGGCCAGAGCACACTACAGCATTGGACATTGCCTTTGCTAATTTACACACCTCTACAATATTACTCTCAGTAATTTCTGACTGATGAAGGCATATATTGTTAGCTCCTTTGTGGAAAACTACCTTCGAGTACCTATGCTTGCCTAAGACCATAAGATTACCTGCTATGTCCGGTGCCCTGGCTCCTGGAATTCACATAACCAGTGCTGCTGGAGCCCCTAAAAACATGCCTTAAGATGGAGTCACCTATAACCAGAGCTCTTTCAGGTTTCTCAGCGGTGCTTCACTGAGGAGAGCAAACCTGTTACAACGTGAAGCGGAGAGGAATGGTGCTAGCCTTAGCGTTAGCTTTGGCTTTGCGACTATGCCGCTGAGTCGTCACCCATTTGCCACGCTGTGAAGGCTCTAATGCCGGAGTTGGAGTGTTACTAACTCCACCTAAGGCATCCAGATTTTCCCCTACAGAAATTACATTACTATCGCTATCCCTCTTTGGTGTCTGGATATGCACCTCTAAAGCTAAGATCTTCTCCATCAGAGAGCTAATTAAAATACACTAATTACAAGTAAAATTAACGCTGATAACAGAGAAAGACTTAATAAACATCATGCAGCTCACACACTGGACAAGCTGAAAGTTTGCTATTGTTAATTATTACGTACCTTTAACTTGAATTAGATCGGAATATTAAAAAGATCCAAAGAGTGTTTATTCCGCTAGCTGTTTGAAGACAGGAAACAAAGAAGCGTACCCCGAAAAAGAGGAATAAAATGAACTGCGATTGAAAAGTAGAGAATTTAATAAACAAAAGAGGAATATTAACCAAAAAGAGAAAAAAAACAGTATAATTTCAACACCAAGACAGGCATGAAAACATGCAGCAAACAATTTCATGTGGGCTTTAGGTAATTGGTGTAGTTTTGGTATTGGTGTACCTGAGCTCTTGAGTAGTATCAAGTATCAAATTTTATTTGTCACATACACATACATACAAACGTGCAGTGAAATGCTTTTTGAATCTGTCCGGTATTCAAGCATAAGGAATGAAATTAGGTATAAAAAATATAACCAAAAGGAGGTAAAAAAAAAGTAGAAAAAACTATATAAAAAAAATATATATAAAATAAGAAAATATGAAAATATAAGTGAAAAAAATACATAAATATACATACATGCATATGGTTTTAATTATTGTTCTTAAAGTGTCCATATGCAGTATGGTGTGTATAAGGTGTATAAAGTAGCACTGTGCTGTGCAAGTCCAGAGTTAAAGTGACAGTCCAGCATTACAGTGACAGTGCAAAAAGATGTGCAGAAAAACAGTGAAGATGGAAGGAAAGGTCCAGTACTAGATCCAGATCCTGGGTGTTTCCTGGTTTAGACTCCGAATGGCCTGCAGGAAGAAGCTTCTCCTCATTCTCTCTGTGTTTGCTTTCAAGGAGCAGAAGCGTTTCCCTGAACGCAACAAAGAAAAGAGTCCATTGTTGGGATGCTGAGATCCTTTACAATCTTCCTGGCTTAGGTCCGGCACCGCGTGCTGTAGATGTACAGCAGGTCAGGGAGCTCGGTGTGGATGGTGGGTTCAGCTGACTGCACCACCCTCTGGAGAGCTCGCCTGTCCTGCATGGTGCTGTTCCCAAACCATGAAGTGATGCTACCCATCAGGATGCTCTCAATGGAGCAGGTGTAGAAAGTCTTTAGCACCTGAGAGGGTAGTTTGAAGTCCCTTAAGCGTCTGAGATGGTACAGACACTGCCGGGCCTTCTTCACCAGGGTGTTAATGTGACAGGACCAAGACAGGTTCTGTGTGATGTGAACACCCAGGTACCGGAAACTGTCCACTCTCTCCACTGGGGTCCCGTTGATGTTTAGCAGTTGGTATGACTGCTCCTGCTTTGTGCTGAAGTCCACTATCAACTCCTTAGTCTTGCTGATGTTCAGGAGAAGATTGTTCTCCTGGCACCATCTCTCCAGGTTTTTAGTCTCCTGTAGGTAGGCCGTCTCGTCATTGTTGGAGATCAGGCCCACCACAACAGTGTTGTCAGAAAACTTGATGATGATGGTGGTGGAGTTGGAAGTGGCCACACAGTCATATGTGTACAGTGAGTACAGCAGGGACTCAGAACTCCAGTGCTGAGGGTGAGGGTGGATGAGGTGTGTTTGCCCACCCGTACGGCTTGTGGCCTGTCTGTCAGGAAGTTGGAGATCCATTGACACAGAGTCCCAGGACCTCCAACTTAGAGGTGAGCGTGGAGGGAATTATGGTGTTGAACGCTGAATTGTAGTCCAGAAACAGCATTTTTGCATAATTTCCTTTTCTGCAGTCCAGGTGGCTCATCGTGGTGTGGAGAAGATGAGCAATGGCGTACTCAGTAGAGCGGTTCTGGCGGTACGTGAACTGTAGTGGATCCAGTGTGTCTGGTAGTGATGCAGTGATGAAGTCTCTGACCAGTCTTTCGAAGAACTTCTTCACTTCTGAGGTCAGGGCTACAGGGCAGTAATCATTGAGGCAGGAAGGCTGGGGTTTCTTTGGGACAGGAACAATGGTGGACTGTTTGAAGCATGAGGGGACAACAGACTGTTCCAGTGAGAGGTTGAATATCTCAGTGAACACCGGTGTTAGCTGGTCAGTGCAGGCTTTCAGAACCTGACCTGTCATGGCATCTGGTCCTGCTGCCTTCCTGGTATTCACTCTTCCGAATGCCCTCCTCACATCATGCTCCGAGATGGTGAACGTGTTTACCTCTCCAGCTCTCTCAGCATGCATGCTGTTTGCAATGTTAGAGTGGTTAGCTGCAGCCTCGAAGTGAGCATAAAAGATGTTTAGCTTGTCTGCCAGAGAAGCGTTCACATTCCCCATTCTAGAAGCTTGTGTTCTATAGTCCGTGATGTTCCTTAGTCCCTGCCACAGGCTCCTAGAGCCACCATGTTGGAACTGTGACTCTAGTTTCCTCCCGTAGCGCCGCTTTGCTTCCTTCACCACACTGCGCACACTGTAAGATGCAGCCTTGTACTCAACCATGTCCCTGGTGGCGAGCCCCGTGTTGTAGGCAGCGGAGCAGGATCTCAGAGCATCGCAGATGGTTTTATCTACCCACGGCTTCTGGTTGGGAAATGTTCTGATGGTGGTTTTCTGCACCGTATCATCCGCTAGTTTCCACAGGTGATGTGCTGCTGAAAGGTCAGTAGTGCTCGCTTGAGGTTGGCACTGTTAAAGTCTCCCACCACAATGAGCGCAGCGTCCTGATGCTGTGTTTGGTGTAGCGTTACATTTACATTTACATTTACAGCATTTGGCAGACACCCTTATCCAGAGCGATGTACATAAGTGCTTAAATCTCTAACATTGGATACATTAATGCTGGCTCACTAGGTTACATACTTAAGATACCATTAGTTTAAAACATTGTTCAGAGTTACAATGAAAAAGTGTCAGTTTTTTTTTTTTCAAAAGATAGGAAAGAAGTGCTAGTTGAAGTGTTTCTGAATAAGGAGGTCTTCAACCGCTGTTTGAAAATAGCCAGTGACTCAACTGTCCAGACTTCTAGGGGAAGTTCATTCCACCACCTTGGTGCCAGAACAGAAAAGAGTCTTGTAGTATACTTGCCTCTTACCCTGAGACATGGTGGAACCAGTCAAGTTAGTGTTTGCAGTGTCTGTGTCCGCTTGAGGTGGAATATAAACGGCACTGACTGTGAACGAGCTGAATCCCTGAGGTAGATAGAAGGCCGACATTTGATGGTCAGTAGTTCTAGATTTGGTGTGCAGGAGCGTGGAAGAGGAACGATGCTCACGCTGTCACACCAGTGGTTGTTCACCATCAGACACACTCCACCTCCCCTTGACCTCCCCGACTCCAGTGTTCTGTCTATGAAAAACTCGGCCGGCTGGATGGCGTGGTCCAAGCTGCCACTGCTGGGGCCCTGAGCCCATAACCCTCAATTGCACAGTTGTATATATTGAAATTACTTGTAAATCACTCTGGATAAGGGAATCTGCTAAATGCCATAAATGTAAAAACCGGGGGTCTCATTTATAAAACTGTGCATAGGATCCCTACTAAAAGTTTACGTGCACCCAAAAGCCAAAAATGGCGTACAAAAATATTCCGATTTATAAAAACGTGTGTACGCACACCTGTAAGCAATGTTCCCGCAGATGTGCGTACGTGAACCAGCCTCATATCCCGGCCCTGTATACGCCCATTTTTACACGCCCATTACATGCTCCACAACTGTGCGGGCACAAGAGTGGACCTCTTATAATGAGTTATAATGAGTTTCCTCTGCGCTCTGCGGGTTTAAAAATGGGGTGAAGAGCCAGCGTCTCAGGGGGTAGCCACTGTCGCCTGCAGGTTATAATCATATTAAAAGCAACATTGTTATAATTATATTAAAAACAAAACTTTTTAATATTGTTAAACATAAGCAAATTCATTTTCAGATGGTGCCCTTATAGTAACATGACTGTAGTCAATTGCGCCGATTACATTTGGGAAACCAGACATTGCTGCAAATTGCATTTTAATTTCGGCCTGTTCTCGCACAGTGTAGGGGAACCTGATGTATCGACTACCCATATTAAGTATACCATTCAAAACGACAGATATTATGGCACTCAGGGACGGCTGTGATATACCAGACCTATAGGGTGAGATGATAGATTCCAATAGAATTATTTCATATACAAAAAGGTCTTAGAGTCAAAACTGAGGATTACTTATAGTTTTTTTATATAAATAATTTACCTGTCTGCCAATTCCCGCTGGAAACAGCCGGTTGCCAAGAACCCCAGAGTGGTGAGGACTTTGTCCCATGGTACATGGTTTGGGACATGGTTCCGGCATGTTGCCCTCTCTAATACTGGACCCAATTCAGCACATAGATCCAAGAGCACAGCTCTAGGGAATCTAAATCGGCTTATTAGCCAGTCATCATCATGGTCCCTGAAAACTCGTTCTCTCCTTATTCTGCCCTCCAACAGTGCCAGCAGTGCCATCATGAAGCATTACATACCAGGGTCACAGGAGGATTTATATATTTCTAGCAATTAGACTGATCGTTAACACCCTGACAAAATCACAGAATTAATTTGTGGGTGAAAATTTAAGACGAAAATGTTATAGTGAACACATGCTTCTTCATGACGGTGTTGTAATGAACAACGTAATAGTTAGGACCGATGATGAGTAGCGATTGTGCTTCATGACTGTATTTGCAGACTTTGACATTTTATGATATATGTACATTAATGAAAGTATATTACACTGTGTTCTGCAGTTCTCTACTAAAAGGGTGTTTCATGCTATTCTGTATCACATGTAGTCGCGCCATCTTCTTCTGCGCTCCCGTTGTGGACAATGTGACTTAAGGCAGCGCTGATTATTATTATTATTATTCTTTAATACATTTTGAATTACTTTTGGATTTTACTAGATGTATATAGCCTAAAACAATCGGCACAAATAACACTTGGATTTAATCTTCATGATAATGTGGATATAACGTATGAAATGGAGTGAAAATTAAATGTCATTAATTCTTATAATCGTTCTTCCCACATTTATTTTCTACAATCTAACTTCAGTTCATGACCTCACCATCTGTGTCGCCAATTTCCTTTGTCTCCAGAATGTGCGTACGCACGTCTCAAAGTTTGCTTAAAGGTGCGCACATTCTCCCATCAAGTTTGTTTTTTATATATCACAACCTTTGCATGGGAACTGGTGTACGTACGTTTCCAGCCCCGTTTTGTGCGTACGCACGCTTTATAAATGAGACCCCAGAACTGGTGAAGGAGTGTCCATTTACATTTGGCTATAAAGCGTATATACAGTATCTCACAGAAGTAAGATCCCTTCTCCCTTCTGAATCCCCTCACATTTTTGTAAATATTTTATTATATCTTTTCATGTGACAACACTGAAGAAATGACACTTTTCTACAATGTAAAGTAGTGAGTGTACAGCTTGTATAACAGTGTAAATTTGCTGTCCCCTCAAAATAACTCAACACACAGCCATTAATGTCTAAACCATTGGCCACAAAGTGAGAAACCCCCTAGTGCCCCCTTTCCACCAGAAAGAACCCGGTGCTGGTTTTGAGCTAGTGCTGGTGCTGGTTTGAAGTTATACAGCAACGTTAGCGCAGCAAAGGCAAACACAAACACAACATTAACAATGGCGGATGTTGCTTTACTGTTAATGCTCATGGATTTGCGAACCTACATTGGCATCAAAATGCAGCAAATCCTGATTTAAAATTATTTAAAAATGGCTCTAACGACGTTCTCTTTTGTCTTGTTGGTAACAGTAACCCTGCCCCCAGCCCTTGATGCAAGCGTCTAAGCATCTAACCCTAACCCTAACCCTAACCCAAGTCAAGAGCAGCAATGTTTTGTTGCTACTTAAGAACCACTTTTCCTGGTTCAGAGATGGTGTTTTGGGTGTCAAAAAAGAAAGAACTGATTTTAAATTAGGCTCTGGCTCTGAACCAGCACTCAAACTACCCTGGTGGAAAATGGGCAATAGGTGAAAATGTACAATTAGCCATTGCAGCCAAAATGAAAATGAATTGCAGCCAAAATGAAAATGCAATTAGCCATTTTCTCTCCCTGGTGTAATGTTACAAGGTCTCAGGAGTGAATGAGGAGCAGGTGTGTTTAGCAGTTTAATAGGACAGGTTACACTCAGAAAAATTTAGTTTTTTGAAAAAAGAGTGCATGTGGTCAGGGATGTGGTAGCCTAGTGTTTAAGGTGTTGGATCACCAATCAGAAGGTTGTGAGTTCAATTTCCGCTTCCACCAGGCTGCCACTGCTGGGCCTCTGAGCAAGGCCCTTAACCCTCAATTGCTCAGTTGTATAAAAAAATGAGAGTCGCTCTGGATATGGGTGCCTGCCAAATGCTGAAAAATATAATGTAAATGTCAGCGTCATATCCAGAGGTTGTGTTTTGGAAATAAACGTATAAATGCTGCCAGCATTGCTGCAGAGGTTGAAGGGGTGGGGGGTCAGCCTGTCAGTGCTCAGACCATACACCGCACACTGCATGAAATTGGTCTGCATGACTGTCTGCTCAGAAGGAAGCCTCTTCTAAAGATGATGCACAAGAAAACCCACAAACAGTTTGCTGAAGGCAAGCAGACTAAGGACATGGATTATTGACACCATGTCCTGTGGTATGATGAGACCAAGATAAACTTATTAACAAGTCAAGTCAAGACAAGACAAGTCTACAGTCAAGCATGGAGGTGGGAGTGTTATGGACTGGGGCTGCATGAGTGATGCCCGTCACTGGGGAGCTACAGTTCATTGTGGGTACCATGAATGCCAACATGTACTGTGACATACTGAAGCAGAGCATGATCCCCTCCTTTCAGAGATTGGGCTTCAGGGTAGTATTCCAATATGATAACGACCCCAAATGCATCTCCAAGACAACACGTCCTTGCTAAAGAAGCTGAGGGTAAAGGTAATGGACTGGCCAAGCATGTCTCCAGCCCTAAACCCTATTGAGCATCTGTGGGACATCCTCAAACAAAAGGTGGAGGAGCACTAGGTCTCTAACATCCACTAGCTCAGTGATGTCATCATGGAGGAGTGGAAGAGGACTCCAGTGGCAACCTGTGAGGCTCTGGTGAACTCCATGCCCAAGAGGATTAAGGTAGTGCTGGAAAATAATGGTGGCCACACAAAATATTGAGACTTTGGGCCCAATTTGGACATTTTTTACTTAGGGGTGTACTCACTTTTGTGTCTAACGGTTTAGACATTAATGGCTGTGTGTTTACACTGTTATACAAGCTGTACACTCTACTTTAAATTGGAGCACAGAGTCATTTATTCAGTGTTGTCACATTAAAAGATATAAAATATTTACAAAAATGTAAGAGGTGTACTCACTTCTGTGAGATACTGTATATATAATTCTGTGTGTTTGTGTGTGTGTGTGATTTTTAGTGTTTGAGACAAAGTTTTAACACTCACTACATATGAAGTCTAACTCATATAAAAATGTGTCTCAATAATACAGTTTAACATTTAGAACTCAAAACCCTAAACCACTAATGTGTGTGTTTGTGTTTGTGTGTAGACCTTTGTGAATGACCTGAGGATTCCTGATCAGACATATATAACACTCAAACTGTCTGACATCGTTCGCTTCGGATATGATATCCTTCTGTGTATGTGTATGTAATTAAAAATATTTTAATTATTATATTAACCTGAAGTTGTAGCAGCTGTTCTGTATAGAGCTTCTCTGGTTTGTGTTATGTATGTGTGTGTGTGTGTGAGAGAGAGAGAGCAGTGTGTGTTTTTAGGAGAAGCAGATGTTTATTTTCACTATTTAACTTTAACTGTGAGAAACATTCCCATGTGTACATTCTGGAGCGAAGTCAACATCGAGTGCCAGAGGAGGCTCTGAAGGTCAGTTCATCTCACAAACACAATTTATTATTGTTGTTGTTGTTGTTGTTATCATTATAGAAGTGATTTTGTTCTGTGTGATAGTGTGTGATTAAGTGGTGTATAATGTGTGATGGGCTGTGGTATTGTGTGATGGTGTGTATGAGAGTGTGTGTGTGATGGTATGGGATGGTGTGTGAAAAGGGACACCAAGTGGTGTCTGTGACTTTGTGTGTGTGTGAGAGAGAGAGAAAGAGAGAGACGGTGTGTTATTGCCCCCTGTTGTTTCAGCATGAGAAATACACCAGCCAGCTGCAGATGGATTTAAAATCCTCTGAGTTGAAAAAGAAAGAACTGCAGGATGACAGGACGAAGACGGACAGGTCTGAACGCAAGAGTCTCACAGGTAAGACTGAGAGAGAGAGAGATATGGGGGGGGTCTTAGAATGATTCATTTATTAATGGTTTGTTAGTATTCTTCTTCTTCTTCTTCTTCTTAATTATTATTATTATTATTATTATTATTATTATTATTATTATATATTATTATATATTTCTGTTGTTATTGTGTGTGTGTGTGTGTGTGTGTGTACAGAAACCTCTGTGTGTCGCCCCACTCCTTTATACGGTCAGCCCTCATGGTGGGGAGAGGATGATACAGGTAGTAAAGATTTCATTAACGAAGGACGTAAAACAGATGATAGTCGAACAGGTATTTGTCTCACTTAACACCTCACTTAATATCTTACTTAAATGTGTGTAGTACGCTTGAGATGATTGCCACTACACAATGATTAAATACATGTCTCTATTGCTGTTCACTACAGATCACATGATGTACATATATTTCATTTTAATTTAATAATAAAATATGCAATAAAATTACAATATTGTCATCATTGTTGTCTACCACCCTCCTGGTCCCGCAGGAGACTTCCTGGCAGAAATTGACAAACTGCTCAGTACTTTCCCTTCTGACAGCAACTCCTCTGACAGTGCTTGGCGAACCTCCCCTCTGACAAGCTTCATTCTTCTTCCCTCCTGACTCTTCTGGACTCATTCGTCCTGACACTCAACAGCTACATCCCCATACACAAAGGAGGAAATGGTTTTCACCCGTTCTTCCCCAGCTACAGACATGACTGCTACCCCACTTCACATCTCCAATTATCACCTGGTTTGATTCACCATCACTCTCCTTATCCTACCTAAAACTAACTCTCACCCCCTGTCTCTTACTCGCCATAACCTCCACTCTGTCACCTCTTCTTCTGTAGCTTCTGGCACTCTTTCATCACTTTCTGATCCTAAGTCATTTTCCTCACTACCCTTGGACTCAGCCACAGACACTTTCCTCTCCTCTCTTTCCTCAATCATGGACTTCTCTGCCCTCTGTCCACTAATCCCAAGGCGGATGCCTTGTTTGCTCCTTGGCTTTCAGATGTGTTGCACAACAATCAAATAGAGCTAAGATCATCTGAGAGAAATTGGAAGAAATCACAACTTGATGCAGATCTTGACTCACACTGCTGGCCAAGTTTATCTCAGATGTAACTTCTGCCAGGACTTCCTTCAACAAGGAAAAGCTTGAAGCTTTGGCACAAGACCCTCGTAAGCTCCACAGCATCATCTCTTTTCTACTCAACCCCCCGACTCCACCTGCTTCATTCTTCCTGACTGCGGAAGACTTTGCTTCTTTTTACCATGAGAAGATTGAGAAAATCTGCAGGACCTTCACTTCTGTCCCGACTGCACCTACATCTCACAGTCAAGAGTCCCCTTACTCTTACTGTATGTTGTCACATTTCTCAACCGTAGCAGCAGAAGAGATTTTACAACTCATCCAGTGTTGCAATCCTACCACCTGCCCATTGGATCCAGTACCTTCCACTATGCTCCAGACCATCTCACAAGACCTTCTGCCCTTCATTACTACTATCATCAATGCATCCATAACATCTGGTCATGTGTCCTCATCCTCCTAGACCTTTCAGCAGCATTTGATAAGGTCAACCACAAGACTCTCTTCGGATTTGACAAGGAGTGTTGGGATTTGCAGATCAGCATGAGAACGATCCATATCAGCTAACATGGAGGGGAGCGACATCTGCTCCATGCAGTCTCTCCACTGGTGTCCCACATGGCTCCGTACTTGGTCCTCTTCTTTTCTCCCTGTATACACACTCTCTCGGTGAAGGTATTTCCTCACACAGGTTCTATTACCACTGCTATGCTGATGATACACAACTTATCTTCTCTTTCCCACCCTCAGATACCACTGCTTCTGTTCGAATCTCAGCATGTCTGGCAGACATATCATCATGGATGACTGCTCATCAGTTAAAGCTCAATCCTAGCAAAACTGAACTGCTGTTCATCCCAGGTGATTCATCCCCAGGTCATGATCTTGCTATGTCCCTGCATAACGATCTGATCTCCCCTTCAGCCACAGCTCGCAACCTTGGGTTAACCATGGACAATCAACTGTCCTTTTCCACTCATGTGACTCGCTCATGTCACTTTCTTCTCTACAACATTAGAAGGATTTGTCCATTTTTGTCCACACAGGCTGCTCAGGTACTTGTTCAGTCTCTTTTAATCTCAAGACTGGATTACTGCAACGCACTGCTGGCAGGTATACCTATGAATGCAATCCGTCCTCTGCAAATGATCCAAAATGCAGCTGCACGGCTTGTTTTCAACCTGCCAAAGTTCTCGACATACCACTCTGCTGCTGCGATCCCTTCACTGGCTTCAGGTAGCTGCACGCATCAGATTCAAAACACTGATGCTTTCCTACAAAACCAAAAATGGACCATCTCCCTCTTACCTCAAAGCCCTCATCACTCCTCACACTGCACCTTGCACCTTTAGAGCTACCAGCACTGCTCAACTGGTCCCACCATATCTCAGGGTAAGAAGTAAGTAAATTACAAGACTCTTTTCTGTTCTGGCACCAAGGTGGTGAAAGGAACTTCCCCTAGGGGCCTGGGCAGCTGAGTCACTGGATATCTTCAAACAATGGTTGAAGACCTACTTATTCATGAAACACTTCAACTAGCACTTTCTTCCCTGTTTGTTGTATTGTACAAAAAAACAAAAAACAAAAAAAAATACCTTTGTACCGTTGTAATGATAAAGACTTCAAAGCACATTTGTACGTCCCTCTGGAGGGCATCTGCCCAATGCTGTAAACGTAAATGTAATAAACTTAGTTACAGCTAATAGTACATTATGTTTAGCTAAAGATCTGCAGAATTCCTGGTTGTGTTATTGAGTAATTATTTAAAGAAACTTAAATGCTAGCAATTCCAGCTGCAGCCGACTGGTAACCAGTTTCCTGATGATGTGATGTGTACCTGACACACATATATCTGACCACTTGCACATTTATTCTTTATGAACAGAAGTCCTGAAGGAAGCAGAAGTGAATGGCTGCCTTCAGGAATTTCATGATATCCAGAGCAAGTCTACATTCCTGTACCAACGAGAACCAAGTTATTTTGAAATTCCCACCAAGGAGATTCAAACTC
This sequence comes from Tachysurus vachellii, assembly GCF_030014155.1. Taxonomy (NCBI): domain Eukaryota; kingdom Metazoa; phylum Chordata; class Actinopteri; order Siluriformes; family Bagridae; genus Tachysurus; species Tachysurus vachellii. The sequence goes on along the minus strand of NC_083462.1, from coordinate 15,919,972 downwards.
ACTCCACATTTGCAGAAATGGAGCTGAACGACATTCCCACTAAGGACACAGATGCCTTACCGAAATCCACTCCACCTGTTTATCAGAGCCATGCCTCATTCACCATTGAGTTTGATGAATGCACTCCAGGAAAAATTAAAATCAAAGACCATGTGACCAAATTCTCTTCTCGCCAGCGCAGTAAACAACCAAGTGCGAAAGTGTCCAGTGCTGCACCTACAGAGGTCCAGTCTCCAGAGAGCAAGGTTGCTGATTGGCTGGTTCAGAGTGATGTAGGCATGATGTCATCAAGGCGACCGACCAGTGATGATGTCTACAGCACTAAGAGTGACCTCGCAATGCACATCAGGACACTGAAAGGTTAGTTCAATAAATACTGTTTATATTGAGCATGTTATATGGTAGATTGAATTTAATGATTTATAAATAAATGTGTGTATGATTTTAAATATACTACTCTTCAGAAGTTTGGGATCAAATTTCCTTGTTTTCCACCAGGGCCCCCAATCCCTTTTCGGTTTCTATAAAGGGAGAAGTTTACAGCATGGTAAAATATGTTCTTACCATGAAAAGAAATAAACTTCTCACTTCCTTGACCATTTTAATTGCTCTCTTAATCAGTACAAAGGTTTCCAGCTGTGCCACAGCTGCAAAAGGTTTTACTAATAACTATTAGGACATAATGGACCACTGTGCCACATAGTAAATCTTATTAAACTAATTCATTTGTTTAGGATTGAATCCCAGGTCCAATAAGCTGTCACTGCTGGGCCCCTGAGCAAGGCCCTTAACCCTTAATTTCTCAGTTGTATAAATTGAAATAAAGTCACTCTAGATAAGGGTGTCTGCTAAATGCCATAAATGTTTAAAGTAAATGTCATTTATTTTATACTTAAAAATAAATATAATAAATATGTTTTGAAATGAATGAAAATGGGATTTTCTTTGGAAAACATGAAACTTTACATGTGATCCCACACCTTTGAACGGTAATATATACAGTATATAATGCTAGTATAAAGAATAAAAATATATATACAGTCTACATATCTGAGTAAAATGTCTCTGCACTCATTGATACAGGCCACCATCATGAAGATGGCACTCAGAGTGATTCTGAAGATCCTGTAATAAAAGGAAAGAGGAATAAATCTCAACACTCAGTCCAATCAGAGGAAGCAAATGTGTCAAAAAAATTAGAACCATCTGATTCTTACAAACCTCAATTACTATCTAAAAACATTCATGACTTCTCCAGTGTTCCTGAAGGAACTGGACTAGAAGAACATTCACCTCCAACTCAAAATCAGATGAAATGTGGGCAACAGGAACCACTGAGCCAGCAGGCATTTATTATTGAATTTTTTGATGATAATCCACGCAAGAAACGTTCCCAGTCTTTTACCCACAATCCTGCACACAGTGATAATTATTCAGCCCTCAAAGCGAAACTGGAAAGGCGGAAAGGAGCTGAAAGGCCTGCATCTGTTCATGGAAATATTCCTCCCACACAACAGATCACGGTTCCTCTAAAGGGCTTAAGTCACGGAGTTCATCAAAGATCAAGTTCGCTAAAGAGAGAGAAAACAGAGGAAACAATGAGCAAGGGTGGCATGTCCCCTTCATCTTCAGGCAATTCCTGTTCTATCACTTCCTCTTCATCTCGCTCTTCTCCAGCAATCACCATTAAACCTTTTGGCAGCATTGGAAAGAAATCCAAACTTGCTCAAGAATTTGTTAACGAGTTTCTTAATGAATCTTCACCACCGATGTCAGCACCACCGGTGATGATGTCACCATCACACACCCATCTTCCATCTCCAGAGAACAAACGCGTATTTGCCCCCTCCTCCATATCTTACCCGGCATCTCCATTAGAGACACACACACACAGTCTGCCCCAAATGCTTCTTCCTGCTTCTCCTCCTATTTCTGTGCCCTCTCTCCCTCCTCCTGGGGGTCTAGATTCCAGTGTTTCAGATATACCTCCATTTACACCTGTACTGAGCACTGGGGCAGATTTTAAATCCCTAAGAACACACCCAAAAGGCTCTGCGGCAATTCGTACAGAGGACGAGGACAGTTTGAGTGATGCTGGAACTTACACTATTGAGACTGAGTCTCAAGATAAAGATGTGGAAGAAGCTCGCAGTATGATCGATCAGGTAAAGGTACAACACCAAGATTATATTTAATGACTTTACTCTTACACATGATCAATTAAAGCTGTATTTATATGTTCTACAGGTGTTTGGAGTGCTGGATGCTCCAGAATACAGTGGAGTTTACAGGCCGGTCATCAATGAGCAAGATAAATTAAACCAAACCCACTCTGAACTCATGCACACATCAGCTGAAGATCTTAATTCCAGCATCAGTGCAGATCCAGAAAGCTTCCTGGAGGTATTTATAACAATGTATTGTATTAAGCGTGCAATGCAAAATAAGTATTGGAATCAACAGTCAGTGTGTGCTGAGGGTTCAATACTGCAGTGACACGTGTCAGTATTCAGACCTCACTATTCAGATGTTATGTACACGTATGTGGGCAGAGTTTGTCCCAGTTATGTGTGATTCTGATTTTAAAATTAAGTTCATTTTTCTTCTGTGGTTTCAGCTGGAGTGAGAATCAGTGTTGAGTCAAAGCTGTTTGACAGTTTGATATAACCACAAAATTGATAGCAAAACATTGGAAGAAATAGTACAGCACCTTAAACCTCTTCTGAAAAAGAGCAATCTTGATAACACCATATTGAGCAACTATAAACCAATATCAAATCTTCCTTTTATAGGCAAGATTATTGAAAAGGTCATTTCTAATCAGTTGAACGATTAATTAAACTCAAATGTATACCTGGACAATTTTTAATCTGGTTTCAGAACGCATCACAGCACAGAGACAGCGCTCATTAAGATAATAAATTATATTCTCCTAAATATTGATTCTAGCAAATGATCAGTGCTGGTACTACTAGATATTAGTGCTGCGTTTGACACTGTCCATCATAACATTTTTCTAGAGAGACTGGAAAACTGGGTCAGGCTTTCTGGGATGGCTCTAAATTGGTTCAGTTCATACTTAGAAGGGAGAGGTTATTATGTGAACATGGGAGAGCAAAAGTCTTAAGTGGACGTCCATGACATGTGGAGTCCCACAAGACTGAATTCTTGCACCACTCTTGTTCAGCCTGTAAATGCTCCCACTGAGTCAAATAATGAGAAAGAACCAAATTGCATATCACAGCTATGCTGATGATACCCAGATTTACCCAGCCTTATTGCCAAATGACTACAGCCCCATTGACTCCCTCTGCCAATGCATTGAAATTAACAGTTGTATGTGTCAGAAATTTCTTCAGTTAAACAAGTAGAAAACTGGTCATTGCATTTGGAAACAAAGATGAAGTTCTCAAGATGAATACATACCTTGACTCATGATCAAACAACTAAAAGTCAAGTCAAGAATCTTGGTGTGAATCTGGAGACAGACCTCAGTATCAGGAGTCATGTCAAAGCAGTAACTAAATCAGCTTACTATCATCTCAAAAACATTGCAAGAATTAGATGTTTTGTTTCCAGGTAAGACTTGGAGAAACTTGTCCATGCATTTATCACAAGCAGGGTAAACTATTGTAATGATCTCCTCACCATTAGACAGCTGCAGCTCATCAAGAACACTACTGCCAGGGTTCTGACTAGAACCAGAAATTCAGAGCATATCACACCAGTCCTCAGGTCCCTACACTGGCTTCCAGTTATATTTAGAATTGATTTTAAAGAACTTTTACTCGTTCATAAATCACTAAATGGCTTAGGACCTAAATACATTGCAGATATGCTCACTGAATATAAACCAAACAGACCACTCAGATCATTAGGATGGAGTCAGTTAGAGATACCAAGGGTTCACACCAAACAAGCGGAATCTGCTTTTAGCTATTATGATGCTCGCAGCTGGAATCAGCTTGCAGAAGAGATCAGATGTGCTAAAACTTTAGCTACATTTAAATCCTGACTCAAAACTCATCTGTTTAGCTGTGTATTTTCTGAATGAGCTTCTGTGATATGTAATCATTTTTAAAAGTTTTTAAATTCCTTGTTTTATTGTTGTGATAATTGTTTTATGATTATTTTACTTTCTTTTATGTAAAGCACTTTGAATTACCATTGTCTATGAAATGTGCTATAAATAAACTTGCCTTGCCTTGCCTTGCCTTGCCAATACAGTATGTCACACCTCACCACATTATCTCGGGTGTAGGGAAATGTTGACTTATTAAAAAACAAGGTAATTGGTTAAATAATCAACTGGTGAAGTTCTGTGGAGTCAGTAGAAAAGAAAAGGAAGAGTTAGTAGGACTAAATGTTTTATGTTTACTCTAAATGTCAGTTTGTCTGTGTGTGTGCATGTGTGTGTCCACTATAATGAGTTGGTTGTATTATGTTCTGATTAACTGAATCTACTGATCTACAACTGATCTACAACTGATCTACAGTACAACCAAATCTGAATCATTCCTTTTTTCTGTCTCTGAATATTTTCAGGTTTAAACGTACTTGCTTATGCTGTGTGTGATCATTGAAATGTTTAGACCGCTTGTCCCTGAACCCTGTTTATTGAATGGTGTTTTCCAGAATGTTGTAATATAAATGTTTTTTATTAAATTTAGGGACATTCTGACCCATGTGGACCTAAGTGGGTGTCTCGGTGGGCGAGTTTAGCAGATCCTTGTAGTGACTCTGTAAGTAAAGCAGCATCTTTAGGAAGTACACTTCAAGGAACTGATTCAAACAGAGGTGAGGAGTTTAACACTCTTGAAATGTTCACTGCTTAGTGTTCACTACTTTCTTTAACTTTATCTTTAATTGCAGGTTTTGTAGGATTATTGTACAGATATAAATATAATGTAAAGTATAACCTGTTCAGATTTAATGATAGTGGAATATTGTCATACCCATTGTGTCTTTGCAGATGTCAAAGCTGTACTGAGCCAAAGTGTGGATCAGTCAGAATCAGAGTGTACTCAGAGCTCAAAAACCAGACGTCTTCTTCCTCAGGTTCCTTCTGCAGGAGAAAAGCAGGAAAGTAACACTCCCTGTATCCTGATCCAGACTAAGCCAAGTGTGGAGTTCGATCCATCTGAAAATGTTTCTAGGACATCACAGCCAGATTCCACTCAAAGGTTAAAGGTTCATGAAGATGTGGATCATGATACCTTGAGTGATACCAGCCATTCTGATGATAGCTCAATCCTGGACAGGAGCTCAAAGAGTCAAGAGCAATACAGAATGTCAGCATCATTAGTATCTGAAAGCATCCAGCCAAAGTCCACTTCTTTCTACATCGGCTCTGAGGAAGGCTTCTACAGATCTGATGCTGCCCGAAGTCCGGTTCTTACTCAAACTGAGCGGGCGCCTTCTCCCAAAATGCCTCCAACCACTGTCCTGATACGACACCTGAGTAGCCAGGAGTACAAGCGAGCAGTGAAGCCAAACTCATCAGCACCAAATCTCCAAATCCATAACAAAGATTCTGTTCCCTCCAAAGAACCTCCATCATCCTCTTTCGTTCGCCAGGAGAGTTTCACCAAAGATAGACCAAGTGACAACATCCAGGTTAAAAGGTTACCTCACATTTCTAGTCATCCCACTTTACAGGAATTAGGCACCCTAGGAAGTGAGCAAGAAGCTTTATCAAAAGAAAACAAGCAGTCCATATCTTCTCAAAGGCAGAAAGAGGGAGGTTCTCCTGAACAGGCTGAGGATTCTTTTTCTGGAGAATCCGATGTGGACACAGCGAGCACTGTGAGCTTAGTTAGCAGCAAAAATGTGCCTATTAGCACAGTTAAGAAGCGTACCTCTTTTAGTGCACGTAAAGATAAATCCTCTAAAACCAGACAGCCAACGGCTCGGGAGCAACTTTCAGAAAAACGCCGTAATAATGCAACTACGGAAACTAGTGCTACTAAATCTGAATCCACACGTTGTCTGCATTTACGCCGCAGCACCGGAAACAGTGGTTCATTAGATTTTTCTGACAATCTGATTCACAGCCAAACGGAAACCACCTCTTCTGATCACGAATCAACATCACGACCTTCTAATCGCAAGAAACTCTCAGTGTCTCGGCAAAACCAAGACTCAAACAAATCCAGTAAAGCAGCCCACCAGGTTCTCACTCGGTCCAATAGTCTCTCAGCTCCCAGACCGACGCGGGCCTCCATGCTGCGCCGTGCCCGACTTGGAGAAACATCCGATAATGAAGGCGTGGAAGCAGATCGTGCATCTCAGGGTTCGCAACACACATTATCCTCTGGAGACAGTAAAAAGCTCTCAAGATTGGACATTTTAGCTATGCCACGTAAACGCACAGGATCTTTCACCACTCCCAGTGATAACGAATCACTGAATAAGCAAACACACAGCCGTAATTCTGACTCGAACGCTAACGGGCGAAGAATGTCCACAAGTGAAACAAAACCGACCAAAATTTCTCCAACAGCTGAGAAACATCTGTCCAATCGCACACACAATAATCAGACTAAACACTCCGGCACAGGCAGTGAGTATGACACAAATATACTCTGTGTAAGACACAACAAAAGCTGTATTAATTTATTAAGCACTAGTTTAACATTTAATCCTCAAATAATAATTATGTAATATGTATTAAAAAATGTTTTCATTTTCTAGATTTTTATCTCAGCAATCTGCTGCTTGTTCCTCTGCAGGTTCTCGTCAGAGACAGAAAGGTTCTGATTATTCCTCAACGTCAGAGGAAGAGCATGATATCAGCTCTAAAACTAAATGTTTTCTCACTTCAGCTTCAACTCAGACACAAACTCCACAGAGACTCATTCCCACACGGTTGGACATAGCAGACGATGACGCCCAAAACGAGCACTACCAGAACTGGACCAATCACAGCGCAGAGATTGCCAGGTCAGATCCACTGAAGATTTCATGACTACAGCAGAAAACTAGTCATATAAAATCTATGATGAATTCAGGCTGATTCTTAAATTTAATATACAGATAGTTAGGTTAAACAACTGCACTCTCAGTGTTACTAATGATTTATAATCCCACTCTCTGTGTTTATAATGATGTATAATCCCACTCTTAGTGTTTATAATGATTTATAATCCCACTTTTTGTGTTTATAATGATTTATAATCCCACTCTGTGTTTATAATGATTTATAATCCCACTCTTAGTGTTTATAATGATTTATAATCCCACTCTCAGTGTTTATAATGATTTATAATCCCACTCTTAGTGTCTATAATGATTGATAATCTCTGTGTGTGTGTGTGTGTGTGTGTTATACAGACTAAGCCAGGACTTGGCCAAAGATCTTGCTATTCTCGCACGTGAAATCCATGATGTAGCTGGAGATGCTGACACACACACACCTGCAGCGACTGGGTACAACACTCCACCAGGCTCCGCCCCACACACACCTGCATCCACTATTTCCGCCCGAGAGGAGGTGGGACAAACACATTGAAGAATATTTTGAAACTATAGTGCATGACATAAAGTGTATAAGAACTTTCATTTTATTTCTCTGAATATTCATTAATTATTTAATAAATAATTAATAACACATTTATTATTTATTTAATTCATTATTTAATACATTAATGAATGTTATTCTATTGTAAAGCTATAGAACACTGGAGCCAGACCACTCACACAGCATGAAGCTTATATGACCCGTTGCTTTAGCATCTTTAAACTTGTTGTGTTTGAATTCAAATTGTTTTAGACACAGTTAATTAGTTTAGAAAGATCTTCATGCATGCAGCATCTTTATCCTTCTCTAAATGTCTGAATGTCTATGTTCCAGTTCAAGCTTTACAACAATCAGTTGCTGCCTTAATGAACACTCTGAGTGTCTGAGGGTCTTTATTTCCTTCACCTTACTGTTCTTTATTTTTGTATTGTTGTGTGTAATTCTGCTGCAGTTGGTGCATCACATCCCAGATGCCAGTCTGAGTTATCAAAAAGTTCCTGCAGGTTCCCCGAGTCCTGTGGATCAGGACAGTGATGGAGCCAAACGACGCCCCTGGAACAGAGAAGAGGTTTTATAACTTATGACTTTTTGTTTTTTTGATGTGAAAAAATGTGTTTTTAACGCTGATTCATAACAGTGGTTTTGCTGCAGGTGATTTTGGACAATCTGATGCTGAACCCCGTGTCACAGCTTTCACAGGCCATCAGAGAGAACACAGAACAGCTCACTGAGAAAATGAAGTGAGGCATCATCATCATCATCAACATTATCAGCATCAACATTATCATCATTATCAACATTATCATCAACATCATCAACATTATCAGCATCATCAGCATCATCAACATCATCATCATCATCATCATCATCATCATCAACTTTATCATTAACATTATCAACATCATCATCATCAACATCATCATCAACATTATCATCATCAGCATCAACATTATCATCATCATCAACCTCACACACACACACTCCTCATCACTTACACACATTTGTTTACATGACTCGATGGAGAAGTTGCAGTGAAGGATTTTAGTATTTTTTGCAGATTATGGAACGGTGATGTGTGTTTATTACAGAACTTTATTCCACAACACCACAGACGTGTGGGAGGAGATTGAAGCAAAAATCAATGCTGAAGATGAAGTACCTATAATTAAAACTTCCAACAAAGTAAGAATTTCACTTTCACTAAGTTTTACTTCATTTCTCTATTTTCATAGTTTATTTTAGATTGCGTGCTTCTTAGTCACTATTTTTGGTTTCTTAATTTATTTATTTTTTTCCTAACCTTTGATGTCTTATATTTCCTCTTTTAATGTGATGTATTTATAATCCTTGTAGAATACAGCAGAGCTACCTGTTAGCTGGAGTACCTACTACAAGTCAAGTCAAAAATCTTTTATTGTCATTACAACCATATACAGTATAGCTGTTACAGTACACAGTGACATGAGACAACATTTCTCCAGGATCAGGGTGTTACATAAAACAAAGACAGAGCTATAAGGACTTAGTAAGTTAGTCCTAGATACATAAAGTGTATCTGTGTAACGTGGTGTACACAGTGCAGGACAAGATAAACAAGACAGACAAGACAGTGCAGGACAAGACAAACAAGACAGAAAAGACAGTGCAGGACAAAAGACAGTGCAGACAAAAAATTTCAAGACAATACACAAAAGACAATAAACAGAAACAGCACCAGTGTAAATACTGTGTGTTCAGACAATATTACATGTGCAGAAATACTAGAATAAACACAGTGTTATAGCAGCAGTTACATGAGATAATGTAAAGTATTGTGACTGAAATATGAGACAACATGTAAACAGTTTGATGGATGTATAATGGAAGTGTGTGTATTTGGTGTAGGTCTGTGCAGTCCATACAGATGATGTGTGTGTGTGTTCAGTTCAGTTATTAAGGAGTCTGATGGCTTGTGGGAAGAAACTGTTACACAGTCTGGTGGTGAGGCCCGAATGCTTCTGTACCTTTTTCCAGACAGCAGGAGGGTGAAGAGTGTGTGTGAGCGGAGTGTGGGGTGAAGTGTGTTTGAGGGGTGTGTGGGGTGTGTGGGGTGAAGAGTGTGTGTGAGGGGTGTGTGGGGTGAAGAGTGTGTGTGAGGGGTGTGTAGTGTCCACAATGGTGTTGGCTTTGCGGATGCAGTGTGGTGTCCGTGATAAAGGGAAGAGAGACTCCAATGATCTTCTCAGCTGTCCTCACTATCCGCTGCAGGGTCTTGCTATCCGAGATGGTGCAGTTCCCAAACCGGACAGTGATTCAGCTGCTCAGGATGCTCTCAATGGTCTTTCTTTAGAACATGGTCAGGATGGGGGGGGAGGGTGATGTGCCTTTCTCAGCCTTCGTAAGAAGTAGAGATGCTGCTGGGCTTTCTTGGTGATGGAGCTGGTGTTGAGTGACCAGGTGAAGTTCTCTGCTAGATGAAAACCAAGAAATTTGATGATCTCTACAGATGATCCATCGATGTTCAGCAGAGAGTGGTCTCTCTGTGCACTCCTGAAGTCAACGACCATCTCTTTAGTTTTATCACCTTTCAGAGACAGGTTGTTGGCTCTACACCAGGCAGTTAGTTGTTGCACCTCCTCCCTGTATGCTGACTCGTCGTTCTTGCTGATGAGACCGACCACGGTCGTGTCATCGGCGAACTTAATGATATGGTTCAATGATATGGTCGTGAGTCAGCAAGGTGAACAGCAGTGTATTGAGCACGCAGCCCTGAGGGGCTCCAGTACTCAGTGTGGTGGTGCTGGAGATGCTGTTCCCGATCAAGACTGACTGAGGTCTCCCAGTCAGAAAGTTCAGGATCCAGTTGCAGAGGGAGGTGTTCAGTCCCAGCAGGCTCAGCTTCCCAATCCTGTGCTGAGGGATGATTGTGCTGAACTAAAGTCTATGAACAGCACTCGTACGTAAGTGTCTTTATTGTCCAGGTGGGTGAGGGCTAAACGTAGGGCCGTGGCAATGGCATCGTCTGTGGAGCGGTTTGTACGATATGCGAACTGTAGGGGGTCCAGTGAGAGTGGTAGCTTGGTCTTGATGTGCCTCATGATGTGTATTCATATTTGAGGTAATAAGAATTTGTGTTTTGCAGGAAATCTCGTCCATCCTGCAGGAGCTGAGGCGAGCCCAGAGACAGCTGGAGGGTTAGACACAACACCTTCATTTTAGTGCTCTAATCTTCTCACCTGCTCAGATTTGGTTCATATTGCCTTAACTGTTCTTTATTTCTGAAACTTCTCAGTGATAAATTCAATTGTGGAACCTGGAGGTGGTGTGAAGATATCAGCGCCACCTGCAGCAGAAAAAAAGAAATCTTCATCTGCAAAATCCAAGCGAGGTGGTAAATAAGACACGTGAGGAATGTGAAGTCTGTTTTATTCCAGAATAACTGCAGAAAAAAAGGCTTTATGCTTTATCAAACATGACTGTGCTGAACAATAATGCTGTATTAAATATAAACCTGCTGCTTGCTCAGAGAGAAGAGAGTGTGTGTGTGTGTGTCTGTGTGTGTGTGTGTGTGTGTGTGTGTGTCTGTGTGTGTCTGTGTGTATGTGTGTGTGTGTGTGTTTCATTATTGTTTATAATGTAACCTGGTCTACTACTCACTCATAACTGGGTATTTATGTGTGTGTCAGCAGAAGGAGATGATTATGCGGCTGCACTTTTGACTGTTTATTTCTCTAAATCCAAAATTTAATTTAAATGGATTTTTATAGTTGAGGCTTTGTTTACTTTCCAACAAAGAAAGAAAATATGTATAATGCAAGCCTGTATATCAGGGCCATTAACTGGTAGACTCAGAAACAGCTAAACAAACTAACAAACAATATATTCTCTGTTACAACCGATTTAATTATTAAATATTAGCTTCAGATCAGCAAAAAGTCCTAGCTAAAATTTTACGGACATTTAATTGTTGTTCTCTTATATTACACCGATTTATTCAGTCTCAAGGAAACATTCAGCCCCAGTGATTATTTATCTATTTGCTGTATCAGAGCATCAGATTTGTGTCCTTTAGAATGAGATTCTTTTCTGCTTCTTTGAAAGTGACTGTTTACAGAAATAAAGTGAAATATTTAGATAATCATTTAAATGAATCCTGTGCTGTTTAAAAAGTAACTCAGGTAACACTCCTATGATGAAGCACGGTGGTGCTTAGCCTAGAGACTTCTGGGGAATTTATCCATCAAACAGATTCAGTTTCAGATACAGAAGCTACAGAGGACCTCTAAATAATTCATTTAATTTTATTTCTGTAAAGAGTTGCTTAAACAGGACCAGAAAAAAATCCCACATTGAATTTAGTACAAAAAATCCCATTATTAAGGAATAAGTGGAGACTTTCTCTCTGTGCGAAAGGTTTCTGGGTTTGTCGTTAAACTGCTGGAGGAAAAGTGACACCAGAAATTACACAGTGATGAAATTATTGTTTTAGGTTTAAAGCAAATTGTCATTATGAATCTGCATTATAACTGTGTTAGGCATTCACACACACACACACACACACACACACACACACACACACACAGTGTGATATAAATGTATATAAGTATATTTTACTTCCTGGTGCAATGTGAATGTTATGAATGTGACTCAGTGCTAATGAGAATGTGTCTAAAGCTAGATAGCACTAAGCAGCTCAATGCAACATAAATATAGTAATGTGAGTTAAAATGTAATGAAATTGTAGTATTTATGAAGCTTCGCTGCAAATATAAAAAACATTGATGGCAGGATACATCTGATACATGTCTCATCAGTGGCCAAACATTTGCAGCTCACTGACCCACATTTAATTTGTTTAACTTTAAAGGCTTCTTTATAGACTAATATTCTATTTTGCTTTAGTCTCCGCCCCTTAACCACACCCATGTCATTAATTGGGAACGTTTTTATTAGTTTTAACACTTGTGATATTTGGACATGTGGGGTGGGGGGGGGGAGTCTAACACAGAATCATATCTCATTTACATGTGATTCTGAATATTTTTCTTACATTGGCTTGATCATTAATTGGTGATTATCAACTGTCCGCTATTTTAATGTAACCACAGTATGTCATGCTGAAATGTAAATACACTCAACAACATGGAATGTTAAGTGGGAATATTCAATGCTTAAATATAACAATTCATTAATAATCACTTCAAAAGATCACAAAATCTTTATCAGATATTGCTTATATGGAGGACTGAATTATTTTTGGATAAAATTATGAATTGAAAGTTTCTCTGAAAGGGCAGAATAAACTCTCTTTATCCTGAAAAAAAAATTCCTCTGATTGGAACACAGTGATCATGTGACCAACCGGTGTGTATATTTGTTAACTGATGAATTTGACCAACTTTTTACATGTAGACCACTGGACCATCCTCGTGTGTGTGTGTGTGTGTGTATGTGTGTTTGTGTGAGGCCTTCTCACTGTAAACAACATATTTAATTAACACATTAATCAGTTATTTAAATGTTCTTATTCTGGTTTATTAAGGTGTATTTCGATTATTCAGTTTCTGGTTCTATTCAGAAAACAATTGCATTTGAATATTCAAGTCAAGCTGATTTAATGTTTTTATTTAAACACTGAATGAACACTGCATCAGATTCTCATTCAGATGATTTAGAATTTCTCTGATTCACATCTCTGAATGTTCTTCATTACAATCTGCAGCACTGAATAAATGAAGACAGACAAAGTTAATGGCTAAATTATTTAAAGTTAAATTAAATATTAAAGTTGTAGTGTGTAAGGAAGTGATTATTTAGTTTGTGGATTTGTGAAGATGAGTTTCATTGTTGATTGCAAAACATTCTTAAACCCAACCTAAATCCAGTTTTATCATTATTTATAATCAGGTAAAATATTAAAATATTGTTCTTCTGTGTATTTAAAGTTCCAAAAATGAATTTCTGAAGCTCTACTAGGAAAAGAGAAATGGTATTTTATCAGAAAATCCTGCAAAATGATCATATGAATTAAAATAGAAAAAAAAAATCCTGAATGTCATAACTTCAGTGATGTTTAGACTTATAATGATTGTTGTTAACTTTGCACCGAATGTGTAGACAAACGTGTGTATTATTCTGTAAAAATTATGTGTATCATTATTTAACAGTGTTCATGAACAGCAGTGTTTTTTATTTTTATTTATGAATTAGTAGAGCATCTGAAACACCATTCTGCAGAATAATGTTATCTGTTTAGTTGTAATTTATTACATTAAATTGATTTTACATTGGACATGTCGCAATGCACTTATATGTTTGTGTGTGTGTGTGTGTGTGTGTGTGTGTGTGTGTGTTGTCTCACATCTGTTGATTCAAATCTGATGATTAAAGATGTGTATATGTAACATTATATTGAGTGTGAATGTTCTGTATAAACGTTTTCTATAATGTGATACCGCTCTATGTCAGACACACACACACTCAAACACACACATTCAAAAACACACACACACAGACACACACTCAAACACACACACACAGGGTCCCCTACAGTATAAAACTGCTCTTTTGCTTTTACACTGAGGAATTTTGGGTTTGAGATCAGAAGAACATGGGTTGATAGATCAGAATTTCAGCTTCATTTCCTACTTACATGTAGACGAGTTTAACACCAGAATATCACACTTGAACGTGGGTTGTATCCTTCAAAAAAAAATGTATTATATTGAAGTATTTGAACTGAAAGCCCTCAAGTCAGTAGTCCAACACATTACACACTGAATCAGTACCAGTATTTTCTGGACTGTACATTGTACTGTTTTATACACTGTTTGGAATGTAAGATTTCATTACATTTACAATAAATCTTGTTCAGTCAAGAGCTTAAACTCTTTATTTGGTGTTGATTAATTTACCAGTTCATGTGTTACTGTTTTTATGTTAGTAAAGTGCATCAGACAGACATCAGACACAGATTGTACTTTTGTAGTAGATTAGACCTGTTAAAATGAGAAGTCACTTACTGTAAGACAACATGATATTGCATTTGGATCTCCAATAAGGATAGGATATTATCCTCCAATAAGGATCCCTCTGCATGTGCTTCTTGTTAGGTACATAAACAGAATGTTTTCGTAGCTGTGCACATGAAATACAAGTCTATATGTCAGTGACACCATGTAATTAAGAGTCAATTGACAGATTACATGCTTCAATGAAATATCTGACTGGATGTCACAGGACCATCTACAGTTAAACCAGGATAAAATAAAGATATTATTGACTGTAGATTAAAAGAGAATGCTTTGAGAACCAGCTGAGATCCCTCTCTTTATCTGTAAAAACAGAGGTTAGAAATCTGGGTGTAATAGTCGACCCTGAAAGCCCACTGGCTTACCGAATATCATGTTACCCCTTCTCGTGTAACAAGGACCCTCTCAGCACAGCACCAGACATTGAAAGGTCCCTAGCATATCTGTTTCAAGAGATTCTGGACTCCAGATGCAGAACGGGCTGTCTCCAGTATAGCGCTTTTAAAGATTCACATTGTCTCAAAGCAGCTTTAAAGAAGTATAGAAACGCAATAAACATTTTAAAGTTTAAAATTAAGTTACTATATATATCTAACATCTATCCCTAATGATCAATCCTGAGGTGACTGTTGTGAGGAAAAACTCCCTGAAATGATATATGGAAGAAGTGAACCTCCTCCTCATTTGGGTGACACTGGACAGGAAACAATGTAAATGTAAATATGTCCTTTCTACAACAGTTTGTATTTGAGTGGAATTAAGCAACCAAAAGCTCCTGAGGAACTAGATGGATAATTCATTCCTGTTGAAGGCAACCATAAGGCTGACTGATGCAACACCGGGTGACTAACCAGGGTAGTGTGCTCTGGCCCCATCCCAATGAGGCTTGGTGATGTAGCTTACAGCAGGTTATGGTCACTGAACTGCTAGATGTCCAGGTGGTGCTCCGAAAACAATGTGGTCTTCATAAATAATTGGAGCACTTTTGAGGGCAAGGCTGGCCTGTTGGGACTGGACAGTGTCTGTCCCACTCATTTCTTGCAGCATAGCACATAGTTTAAGAACAGGCCTAGTTAATTGGTGACAATCCAGAGCCAGGGAGCAGACAAGCAGTCTAATCCAACCGTCTGCTAGCTGCATTGAGTCGTCACCCAGGGTTCACAATATAAAGACTCCCTTAATGTAGTCCTAGTAAAAGCACTTCTGTCTTTTCATAGTTAAATAGAAAGAACTTAGTAAGCCTCCACTGTTTGATGTCCTTTACACAACCGTCAAGCTGGTGACTCACATCTGCCTGCTGAAACATATAGCAGAATGTCATCAGCATAACAATGGAAGCTATTACCATGTTTACAAACAATTGTACCAAGGTGTAGCATATATAGGGAGCAAAGCAATAGGCCTAAAACAGAACCTTGCAGAACACTGAACATTACCTTAGTATGATAGCGATCCGTGAAATAAGACCTGAGCCAGGAGAGGGCTGTCCCTTTAACCCCAACAACATGTTCTAGCATATCAAGTAAAATGACATGGTCAATGGTATCAAAAGCTGCACTAAGATCAACTAACACCAGCAAAGAGACACAACCCTGATCAGAGGCCAGTAACAGGTCATTTACCACTTTAACCAGCACTGTCTCTGTGCTATGATGAGGCCTAAATCTTGACTGATACATTTCATGAATAGTATTTCAATGCAAGTTATAGCTTAGAAGAAAGATCTTAGGTGAATATCCTGGACCCCTCACTCGTGCAAGAGTTCAACAGAAATCATCCAGAATGACCATGTTATATACCAAGCCTTGGTTCACTGCTCATGTTTTGCTTTCTGTGATCAACGCTGATGGTTTTTGCCCTGAGATTGTTTTTTCCTGTTTTCCTGACTCACTGCCTCTTTACTATTTTTGCCTTTGCCTTTGGATTTATATGTTCCGTTTTTTTTAAATAAACCTCTGCATGTGGATTCTACTGTGAAGAATTCTACTTCATGCGAAGTCTGGTCATCATGTAATTCGGCATGTTTGGCAAAAACCAAAGAAATCTTTTCACCACAAACACCTCGTATCAACTCCACTTTAGAACAAAATATTCTCTAGACAAATGTGGGGCTCACAATTCAGAAATCGGGTCATGAAACAGAACAATGATCCCAAACACACAAACAAATTAACATCTGAAAGGCAAAAAAAAGCAAGATGTTATAATGAACAGGTCAAAGTGCAGACTTTGTAATCCAAGATGGCGGCCATACAATATGGTACTATTTACGTTTTTTTAGCCTGACTATTGCTAGTACATGGACAACAGAGACAGAGGTGTTCATGTATACAAAGGCCAGAAGTTAGTATAATACTGAAATCGTGCAACAACCAACCTGCTCGATGATGTGTTGGAAAGGCTTCGCAACCTCGACGTGCTGCGGAGACCAGGCCTCCGGGCCTCGGTGTCACCTGATACCGGGGACCAGTAGAGACAGAAATGCAGTTCTGTGCAGTAAGGCATGTGGTGATGGTGTGTGTGTTTACAAAAACATGGAATGGTGCATGAACTCTACAGTATGCTTGTTTCTAGTTACTGTTAATCGCCAGTGTAGTTTGTGACTGTTAGACGCAGGCCATTTTATTTACCACAGGAATTCATGGATCTTGTTTACACAAACATTCCCGGCGCGTACCGTGCGGAGCCCCGCCCCACCTTGGCAACTCAGCCATAATCTCTGTTATGCTAATTCCAGCATACAGACCACTTGTCAGACTCTAAACCGGTTCTGAAACAGGTGAAAACCTGGCCAGCAGGAGCCACACCACATGCTCCAACCAGAAGCCGTAGATGACTGCTAAAGTGCATGCTCTGCTGAAGACTGAGCCCTAGACACATGCCCAGACAATCTACAGCCACTTCCAGGACAGCGGTGGCAAGGCATACCAGCGATCATGAGCTACAAGACAGTATCTCCTGCCTGTAATAGTGATGCCTACCTTCCAGATGTACTGAATGACTTCTACGCTCGGTTTGAGGTGCAGAACAACGTAGCGGCAAGGAACACCATCCATCCCCCCAACGATCAGGTACTCTGTCTATCCACGGTCAACGTGAGGAGAATTCTATGCAGAGTTAACCCACAGACATCTGCTGTACGAGACAACATTCCTGGCAGGGTGCTCAGGGAATGCGCAGAACTGCTAGCAGATGTTTTCACTGACATCTTCAACATTTCCCTGAGCAGCGCTGTTGATCCTACATGCTACAAGACAACCATCATTGTCCCCATCCCAAAGAAGTCTACAGTCTTACAAAGGCTGAGAAAAGGATATATCCCTCCCCCCATCCTGACTAGGTACTACAGAGGGACCATTGAGAGCATTCTGAGCAGCTGCATCACTGTCTGGTTTGTGAACTGCACCATATCGGATCACAAGACAGGGATAGTGAGGACAGCTGAGAAGATCATTGGGGTCTCTCTTCCCTCTATAATGGACATTTACACCACATGCTGCATCTGCAAGGCCAACAGCATTGTGGACCTCACACACCCCTCACACACACTCTTCACCCTCCTACCATCTGGAAAAAGGTACCGAAGCATTTGGGCCTCACGACCAGACTGTGTAACAGTTTCTTTCCACAAGCCATCAGACTCCTTAATAACTGAACTGAACAGTACTGAGCACAACACACACACACCCACCAACTGTATGGACTGCACAGACCTACACCAAATACGCACTTTTCCAAAGACATCCGTCATACTGTTTACATGATGTTTTTACACACTGTTTCCGCTCTTTACACATTCTGTCTTTCACATTTCAGTTGATTGCTATTTTGCCCAATACTTTATAATACCTCATAAATGCTGCTATAATAATGTGTTCATTCCAGTATTTCTGCACACGTGATATTGTTTGAACATTCAGTATTTACACTGGTCGGTGCTGTTTTTGTGTGTTGTCTTTTGTGTGATGTCTTGTATTTTTTGTTTGCACTTTTTTGTCCTGCACTGTCTTGTTTGTCTTGTCCTGCACTGTTTGCACAAGGTTGCACAGTTGCACTTTATGTGGCTAAGACTTACTTACTAAGTCCTTAGCTCTGTCTTTGTTTTATGTAACAATATGGTCCTGGATAAACGTTGTCTCATTCCACTGTGTACTGCAACAGCTATATATGGTCAGGGCTCTCAAGTGTCACGCATTGAGCGTGACAGTCCCTCATGTCGGTCTTTTGTCACGTTCCCACCACACACTGCATTTCTCACACAGAAAAAAACTAATATTTATCATATATTTAATAATCCGCAGCACCCAATATGTAGCAGTCCACACCGCTGTCTCTGTGGAACCGGGCAGGAATCAAGCGCATCTCCCCTGGAGCTCTTATTCGAGCCTGACACTTATCAGCCAATCAAAAAAAGAGGCTACACAATAGCCAATCAGAAAATAGCACTATTGTATCTGGGTAAGATTTAACACAACAACCAATGAAAAAAAGCAGATCCTGGAATTGTTCAGCATCATCCTCATCCACCCACAGAGAAAAGCACTGGAGCTGCGAGCATCACTTTGAGCACAGAGTAAGTCATGATCTCCTGTTGTAATGTTACAACAAATTCACAACTTATTTGACACAAACAATGACATTGTGACTGCTGTTAGAGACGTTTCCCAGATAATCAGCATGAGTTTTTCATGAGTGTCTGTAACTTAGCCAACAGTTTTACAGCCTGTTCACTGACAACACCTGCTCAGAACAAGTAGTCTAGGGCCAGTGGTTCTCAAACTGGGGGCCCTGAGATGGTGCCAGGGGGCCCCGGTTCACTGACAACACCTGCTCAGAACAAGTAGCCTTGGTTTTAGTGCTTCCACATTTGAATGCTGATGCCCAGAGGGTATTTTTGATGGTCGGTTTGAACAAAACCTCAACACAAAACAGCTTGTCTCTGGACGGGACATTGTCCTCAATCATGACCCTAAAAATGTCTGGGCTTGAGCCGAACTGTTTTAAATGGGAGCAACATTACAAATGATAAAGGAGTCCAAAAAGGCAACAAACACTTACAACACTTACAAACACTTGTGTTTTTTTGTTGTTGTTTTTTAATGGGTGGTGGGGAGGGGGGAGCCCTGTATGGTTGATATGACAATAAAAGCTTCTTGACTCAACCCCACTGAGATGCTGCAGCAGGGTCTAATGAGAGCTGGTGTAAACCCTCAAAACCGTCAAACATCAATGAACTGATGGCTGATAGGGCAATTTAACAGCAGTAGTAATAATAGTACAACTATATGACTAGTTTGATTATAACATAATTTTATTAGTACTTTCACATCATTCATAACATATATTCTGTATAAAACAATTTTATTTGCAGCATAGCAAGCCCCCCCCAGCCCAACACACACACACACACACACACACGAGAGACGGTTATTACAAAATATAGAACCCGTTGCACAAGGGTGTGTATATGTGTGTGTGTGTGTGTGTGTGTGTCGGTCCTGTCTGAGCTTGTGTCTTAAATGAACATGAATAAAAACACCACAAACAAAAGACAAAAGTATTCGCAACTTTTACACTTTGACCGACAATAAACCCTAAAGTTCAGTCTGTGTGTTTGTTTGTCTTTCTTTCAGTTTAAACCTTGCTTTCTGTGCTATTCGCGCTCCCACAATGACGTCACCCTAGGGGGCACTTCCTGGGTGAGTTTTACAGGTGAGGGTTAAAGACACACCTCAGCGATGTTCTGGCAGCTGCGCCAACTAATCGGGAGTCTTCTACATTAGATTAGAGATCCCTCCTGATCCTGATAACAGAACAAGAGGAAAACTGCGTGTTTTTCAGCAGCTTTATTTTCTTCTCTTATTTCGCCGAATTTCTGTGTTTTATTCCTTAGTGCCGAACGCGCGCGCGCGCGCGTGTGTTTAAGGAGACGGACGGGCTTTGTGCATTTTGTGAGTATTAGTCTGTATACAATGGCTTGTCTGCGCATTGCTGTGTGTTGCAGTTGTGTGTTTTTGCTCCTGATACACACTTCGATTCAGAGCTGCAGTAAAGACTTTAAAAAAGGCCGAGGAGG
This sequence comes from Tachysurus vachellii, assembly GCF_030014155.1. NCBI lineage: Eukaryota > Metazoa > Chordata > Actinopteri > Siluriformes > Bagridae > Tachysurus > Tachysurus vachellii. The sequence continues at coordinate 15,899,367 of NC_083462.1, read as the reverse complement.
GTTTGTGTTAAACACAGAGGAGAGTGTGGCGGAAGGAGCGACTTACGTCTCCAACCCCAGTGTCGGGACACCGGAGGCCTGTCTGAGCGCGTGCTGTCGGCACTCCCAGTGTAATCTGGCACTGATACAGACAGGACCGGAAGAAGACCTACTCACAAACTGTTTCCTGTTCGACTGTCTTTACCGAAATCGGTTCGTCTGCAGCTTCTCCAAGAAATCCGGATTCATTACATACATCCGGGAGGCGGTTTATGAGAGACACCTGCGCGGTCCGGGGGGAAAATCTGGTCAGCAATCTGTCTGTCTGTCTGTCTGTCAGTCACTATTAAAACACACTAATACCTGGTTATTCTCATAAACTTAAATAGTTTACTTTATCTTAACATTAGAACACCTGTATATTCATGCAGTTCTAGAGTCAGCAGGTCATGTGGCGGCAGCACAGTGTAGAACCTCCTCAGATACAGGTGAAGACACCATCACACTGTTCTGTGGAAACTCTACAGACTGATGTGTGAAGGAGACCAGCGGAAACCAGCACGTCTGACATCAACAATCGCACCACGGTCAAAGTCACAGAGATTAGACTTTTTGTTCAGTTTGATGTGATCATTACCTGAAGCTCTTGATCTGTATCTGTAGGATTTTATACATTGTGTTGCTGCTGGCACATGATTGGCTGATTAAAAAACGATATAAATGTTCAGGTTTTTATCATAAAGAAGATAAAGAGTTGTGACAGGATTTTAGTTAAAAGTTGAACATTAGAATTTATTTAAATTAAATCACATTCAGAGTTAAATAGGAAGTATTTACAGTGGGAAAATACATATACATTTTTACAGCATTTAGCAGATGCCCTTAATCAGAGCACCTTCCATTTTACACAACTGAGTAATTGAGGGTTAAGGGCCTTGCACAGGGGCCCAGCAGTGGCAGCTTGGTGGACCTGGGATTTGAACTGTCAACTTTCCAATCAGTAGGCCAGCACCTTGGCCACTAGGTGACCACATACCAGTCAAGTCAATTATCATGATCGAACTAGCTGACTAGCATTATTCAGTTTGCTAGCTGGTTAATCTAGGCTCAGAAATCCTCCAGATACAGGACAGATAACAACAAAATGAACTGACTGTAGAAAGTGATGGTTTAACAGTTGTTACCTGGTTGTAGCTACTTAGCTGTACTGTAGCTTTACTTTAGGATTGTCTTGATGTTTTTTCTTTTCTTCGGTTTCTACAGAACACTATTAAATATATACTTCTATAATATTTGATGAACTTTAAATAAAACTTACAATTCAAATAAACACCTGTACAGTATAACACTAAGGTTTAGATATTGAGCTCACTGTTTTAGCCTAAGAAGGAATTTATTTATTCACTATATCAAAATTCATTGTCTCTTGAAACAGTCTGGAAGATTCCAAAGACTGTATATGTAGTAATGATTTTAGCAGCTTTTGATTGGCCAGTGACATAATTGGGAGTGCTCCAGTGGCTTTAAACAGGACTCCCTTCAGAGCTAATTAACAGATACACTGTTCAGGAAGGAGGCACAGATGAATATATGTTATGTTTTATCTTTAGTCTAAAAGTTTCAGCGCATGCAAGACAACAACAAAGGAACTGATGAGTTGGAAGCATCAGGTACCAAATATAATTTATGGCTGAAAGAAGGTGGACACCTGGACATGGCACCTATTTGAGCTTGTTGGGAAAACAAGATTCTGGAGGTTGTACAGGAGGTCTTTGGGATTTTGTGTTCATTCAGTTACAATAGCATTAGTAAGATCAGGCACTGATGTTGAGTGAGGAGGTCTGGGGTACAGTCAGTGTTCCAGTTGATCCCAAAGGTGTTTAGTGAGGTTTGAAGTCATGATTCTGTGTAACAAAGGAGACCAAACCCTTCCCAGCCACAGATCATAGTTTCTCCTCCACTACGTTGTTTGTCACATTTTCCTCATTTACACCTAAACCAGATTTGTCCATCAGACTGTCAGATAATGAAGCATGATTCATCACTCCAGAGATGGTTCACTGCTCCAGAGTCCAGTGTTGGTGCTTTACACCACTCCAGCCCTTGGCATTGTGTATAGTGAGAAGGGCTTGAGTGCAACTGTTCAGCCATTACATATGCTCGTACCTCTTAGCAATGGATATAGCTGAAGCTCTTGAACAGCTTTATCTGGAGGGCTGACATCCAGTGTGTCTGGGTGCAGAAGTAGACTTGGGAGGCAGGTAGAAGTTCAGACAGATGAAAAGAAGATTGTACTGTGTGTCTTCAGTCATCATCGCTGTTAGAGGAAAAAAGGTGGAGTCTTTTATGGCATCTAACCTAAACTTACAGATAGACACAGAAAGAAGGCAACTGTTTCACCACTAAAATTGCTATTATTTTAATAATTATTAGAACAGATTTATCATCCTGAAGACCCTAAGAATAATATTGATGCCCAATCTGAAAAACCAAAAAGAGACAAATTTTTTCAAACTGGTTTCAGTTACCGGAACTGAAGTTCATCAGCATGAAAGGATTTTTTTATTCTTAATACTGTACCGAATGATTCCATTAGTCTGTGGTGACACTTTCGGAGCTCAGTGCCAAGCCAAAGACTAAGGGTATGTTGACATCCTTTGTCAAGTGCTTTGATACGATGGAAACTAAGAAGAATACACAGCAGTATTGCTGATATGAGCTCATATGGATGTATAGATTAATATGATGCACGAAAATAAAGTTTTACCAAAAACTATTTAGCCAGGACAGAAAATAAGTAGTCAGTGCAGTCAAAGGCTTTTTCTACCTCTAATGAAATCACAGCTTTGGGGGAAAATTAGATGCGAGTAGAATATTTAAAAGTTAACAAGATGATTTCACTTGATCAGAGTTCATCTTAATCTGTGTTAATCATTTTTATAAAACCAGGGAACCTGTTGCTGTTCATGGACCCAGTGACTTTGGAAATTTCCAAAGACTTTGGATAATTTGACTACCATACTGTGTGTAATAGTAACAGTATCTGTAACGATTCTTAGTTTCAAAATCAGCTAATCAGTAGTGTATTTCAATTTCACTGTATTTGTATAGTGTTTTTAACAATTTTAACAAATCTCAAAGCAGCTTTACAGAAGTACAAAAACAGAAGAGAAAAACATTTTTGACCCACTGTAAAATTGACACATCACTAAAGAATCTCGGCCACTGAGCCGCCGCCGCCACTGAGCCATATATCACAGACTTTTATGTAGTAAGAGGTGACACAAGGTCTGTACCTGTGAAGGAAATGAGTGTTGTGCTCTTGCTTTGCAGGAGAAGAGGATAAACATCCAATAGCTATCGCAGGACCTGACGTTGTGACCAGAGCTGGAGAAGAAGTTGCTTTGAACGGCATTGAAAGCTGGGATGACCGAAATATCACCAAATACGAGTGGACACTTCTGAGTGGAGATCGTACTGTTGTGATTACGGTACTATACTTTAACACACTACTGAGGAGGTAAAGGCTGAATATGAGAGAGGTTATGGGGTATGATCTAAATAAACACTTAAAGTATGAAGGAGTGGTTAAAGTTTAAGATCCTGTGGTCAGATCACTCCAGCACAGTTCATTATTTGTGTAAATCAGTAACTTAACCGGTCAGCACCCTAGTCACTGTATGGAGACTGTAGAGATTTATAAATTTTAGTCTTAGGGCTGGACTGTAGATGAAGTGCCTTCCTGCCCCTGTACTCATCACCCCATTCTTTCAGACCCTACCTACATCTTGTGGTCACATTAATAATGGAAAAATCACATAAATTGATCTTTCAATTAAATAGCTTTTTCTTTCTAGACTGACTGTTGTGTAAAATATGTACAGTTCTTTCTGATTACAGTGATATTTGTTTTTGTATATTTTTCTATTGTAGGAAACACAGTATGCAGATCAGAGACTGCTGCTGAACCTTCATCCTGGAGTTTATCGTTTTCAGCTCACTGTCACTGATTCAGCTGGACAGTCAGACAGTGCATCTGTTACCGTGCTCGTCCTCACACAAGCGCAATCTGAGGGTCAGTATTTATTATTCAATAAGAATGTATCATTATTATCACATTAAGTCATTAATAATTCTTAGTAATTCATCATAATAAAAATCATTTTATAATGGATAGCACCATGTGGACCGATACTAACACACACTGGGAGTGTGAAGCTAAACTCTTCCTTGAACAGGGTTAACATGTGCGTGTGTGTGCGGGCGTGTGCATTCGTGTGTGTGTGCGTGCGCGCGTGTGCGTTTTTTTTTGTGCGTGTGTGTATGTGCGTGCGCGTGTGTGTCTGCACTGTGGTCCTCTCTGTTTCTCATACAAAGAGACAATACAAGCAAATAACATCACATTAAGTGTTTGGGTGAAAGATGTAAGCTGAGGTGTGAGAATTAAGACTGACAGAAAGAGAAGATAAGAGTGAGGGATTGTGTCACTTATCAGAGAATGAAAAAGTAATTGTTATGGACACAGTTTTAAAAACTGCCTCACCAGAAATTTGGAAGATGTGAGTCTTCTGAGATCTTGTGAGATTGTAGACTTAAGTACAGAGTCTCATTAATCTGTATGGCAGATGATCAGTTCACAACATGTTAGTGATGTTGGAGTTATTACGATGACTCTTCTTTATACTTTGTTAAAAGATTGATAAATGAGGCTGTGGTGCAGCTCTAAAAATAAATCAGTGGTAAAGACCATATAAGAGGAAACTGATGGAGTGTTTATCTATTCAGAACCCTTATTTTATTTTGCAGGTTATAATTGTGCTTCTTCTTCTTGCTGTTTTCTTCTGTTTATCAGTTCACTGTTTGAACCCGATGAAGGTGGGTCCGTGTCGTGGCTCTTTCCCTCGCTGGCACTTTAACGCTGCATCAAATGTGTGTGAGCTGTTCACATACGGAGGATGTAAACAAAACAACAACAACTACTTGTCACAGCAGGAGTGTTCAGATGCCTGTAAAGGCACCACAGGTACAAACCAAGAACTCTGTATATGTTCACATTTAGTACTGAATTCAGTTCTATTGTAACTGATGGTTTTGTGCCAACATTTGTAGTTTAAGAGGTGTGGGTTTTTTGCACCTTAGTGTTTGGTACTGAGGGGAGGGGGTAGGACAAGGAATTATGAATTTGACTGCCTGTGGGAAGAAGCTCTTCCCTGAGGGGGGGGTGTTTGTTTGCACCGATGAAACACTCTGCTGCCCCCACCACCTGCTGCAGGTCCGTCCTGTTCTACTCTGTGCCGCTGGTGAACCCCACCGTGGTGCAGTAGGTCAGGAAGCTCTCTGGTCCTGACCAATAGATGGTGTTGAGTGGGTGAGGAGAGACGTGAGCATGACATCTGAAGGTTTTGCACTAAAATCTGGTCTTGACTGATCAAAGCCCCAGTTTTGGCTGAAAAGCAAGATTAAAGCAAGATGCTAACACCACCATGCTGCACCATGTGGTTATTGCTCTTTTGGATATTTTTTTACACCAGATACCTAACCCTAAATGTTTTTGAAATTCTTTTAACCTCCTCTTCATATATTTCAACAAGACAAGAATTATACTCGTAAGCTCTTTGGCTTCAGCAGTGAAACCATGAAAATGTGAAGAAACTCCTACAGAGGTTTCCTCCTACTCTTAACCCTAACCCCAATGGTTCTCAGTGGGTTTTAGGTCTGGACTCTGTGCTATTCATGTGTGAAGATGTCTCATACTTCCTGAACCACTCTTTCACAGTTTAAGCTCGAATAATCCTGGTCGTATATTCAGGTCACTTGCTGACCTCATTTTCGTGCACGTAATTGTGCTGAACCTGACCAACTGAAGCAACTCCAGATCATCACACTGCACCACAGGCTTACACACTAGGCACTATGCCTGATTGGTACATCACTTCATCGGCCTCTTACCGTGCTGCACTTGTTATTCTTGAACAGGGTGAATCTGGACTCATCATACCACATGACCTTTTGCTCCAGAGTGAAATCTTTATGCTTTCTAGCAAACTGAAGCGTTTTTTCCAAGGTGCCTCAGTGATAAGTGATACGTTGTCTTAAGGCTACACATATGTTTAGTTCCAGTCCCTTGAGTTCTCTTTGCATTGTGAGAGAATGCTCTTACTTTCAATATTAAACATAGTGTTCTCATCTTTCCACTAATGATCTTTTTGAGCCACTTCAGTCAGGATTCTGTAAACTCTACAGCACTAAAACAGCGTTAGTTAATGACTTGTTAATGGCTTCTGATTCTGGCCGTCTATCTATTCTGATTCTTCCTGATCTTAGTGCCGCTTTTGACACTATAGATCACTCAATTTTAATCACCCTCTTAGAGACTATCTTTGGAGTTTCTGATTCTGCATTAAGGTGCTTTAAGTCCTACCTCTTTGATCGTAAGCAGTTTGTTGTGATGGGTGACTGCAAGTCTAAGGTTGGTGTGGTGCAATCTGGTGTTCCTCAGGGATCAGTTTTGGGCCCATTACTTTTTAGTATTTACATTTTTATATTTGGACAGCTTTTAGGATCACTTATCTTAACTATCACTTAACTTAACTATCACTTTTATGCCGATGACACTCAGATCTATATACATTCAAAACCAGATGTCAATATGCCTGAGTCTTTTCTCTCTCAATGTTTTACTAAGATTAAGAAATGGATTTGTTTGTCTGAACAGTGACAAGACTGTGACAATAAGTGATGCTTATTGGTTCACCTCATCAGTTGCGTAAAGCAGAGTCCATAACATTAAGTGTGGATGGCTCAGCTTTACAATTCCAAACTAAACTAAAACAATTTGGGGGTGATATTTAACGCCAATTTAACATTTGACCATCATGTTCGTAACACTGTCAAAGCATCATTTTTTCATCTCAGACCCATGTTCCCATGTTGATTTTCTCTGTGGCTGAAAAGTTAATCAACACTTTTTACTGTATTGCTTTGCTGCTGGAGTTCCTAAAGCTCCCCTAAGTAAATTACAGTTAGTACAAAATTCAGCTGATATTATTCTGACTAGGACCAGTGCAAGGGATTACATCACACATATCCTGGAAAAACTGCATTGGCTTCCTGTTAGTTTTTGTATTGATTTTAAAATTCTCATGCTCACTTATGAGGCCTTGAATAATTTGGCCCCTTGATATTTGTGTGAGCTGTTAACCCTTTACATACCGACACGTGCTCTACGCACTACTGAAGCTGGTCTTCAACACGGCTAAAAACTGTGATCGGGCTTTTTCTTCTTTGGCTCCCAAATTGTGGAATTCCCTTCCCTCAGAGATTAGGAATGAATCTTTAAACTTATTTTTCTATAGCTTTTATGTGATTACTTTATTATTTACTGGCTTTTTATTTTTTGTATGGTTAGTTTTAGTGTCTGTAATGTTATGTGTATCTGTTAATTTCATTTTTTTTTATGTCAAGCGCTTTGAGAAGCTACTTTTACAGGCGCTATACAAAATAAAAGTTTATTATTATTTTTATTATTATTATTATAGCTGGGAGTTACACTGTTGTTGTTTACCCGATTTTTTTGACCACATTCTTTCTTAAAAGATGTTGATTCTTCATGATCCTTTAAGGTGTTAATATTTTGTTGAATAGTACTTAACCCAATTTCAGTAGTTTCAGAGATCTCTTTAGGTGTTTTGCTTGCTTGAGGTCAATAATTTGTAATGTCTTTATGTCAGTAATGTCTTTTCCCCGACCAGAGGATGTCTTCTGGCATTTTTTAAGAAATGAGAAGCTTCTCACTGCATTAGTTCTATATATAAAACTACACATCAATTAGTTCAGTTCAACAGCAGTTATAATGTTATTTTATAGTGTATTTAAATATTAATATAATTAATATAACATAGTAATTACATTTAGGTTATACTTTATTTTCCTCTCTTAATATTTATTGTTTCTTCTCAGTGATTCCTGGGAGCAGAAAAATTAAAACAGAAGGTAATTTTAGTATATAAATTTTATTCAGTTGTTTTTTTGATTTAAAATTTTTAAACATTTAAATAAAGTAGTTAATTGAAACCTCAAGGTGTGTGTGTGTGTGTGTGCGCATGTGCTCTCTCTTAGTGTGTAACTCTTCGTGTGAGGAAGGTCAGTTTGTGTGTTCCAGTGGCTGTTGTATAGACAGTAGTGTGGAATGTGATGGACAGCCACAATGCAGTGATGGATCAGACGAAGAAAACTGCCAACACAGTAACACTCTCTCACACACACACACACACACACACACACACTTGTTTACACACACTTAAACAATTTCTGTTTATTTTTGTGTGTTAGTGAACAGGACTTTGTCTCAGTTACTGGAGATCAGAGTGAATGAGGAGAAAAGTGAGTCTGCTAACTGAAACATAGGGAACAGCTGGTTTCAACTGTAGTTTGGTTCTGATCTTGTGGTGTGTGTGTGTGTGTGTGTGTAGCTCGATGTGTTGATCCTCCTGTTACTGGGCCATGCAGAGCGAGTATGCCACATTGGTTTTACGACCCGTTGAAACAGACTTGCTTTCGCTTCACATACGGAGGATGCGCTGGAAACGGAAACAGATTTGAGAAGAAAGACGACTGCATGAACATCTGCGCAGGAGTGACGGGTAAGATCTAATTTCATCATCTCTAGAATCCAATTATATCATAATCTGTGTAAATAATAATATTATATGTCTATGTATGTAATTGCGCTGCCCGGGTGTCTGATCTACTGATCAGAAGGTCACAAGCTCTAATCCCAAGTCCACCAACCTGCCTCTGGGCTGCTGGCCCTCAACCCTCAATTGCTCAGCTATATGAAATGAGATAAAAGGTTGTTCTGGATAAGTGCATCTGTATGTTCTATATAATACTGTTCTGTGCAATAGTACAAATGCTTTTAAAAATATAATTGTTACTAGTTTATTTTTATCAATTATCAAAATGGAGAGAAATCTGAATCTAATCAATATTTTTGTGACCTTTTGCCTGTTTAAACACCATCAGTTCTTCTGGGTTCATTTTCACACAGTTTTTGAAGGAACTCACCAGATAGTTTGCTCCAAACATCTTGTTGAAATAACCACAGATCTTCAGTGGATGTAAGCTGCCTCAGGTCCTTCTGTCTCTTCATGTAATCCAGACAGACTGGACGATGTTGAGATTAGGGTTCTGTGGGGACAAACCATCGATTCTAGGACTCTTCTAGGACTCTTCTCTATGTTGAAGATTGTCACAGTGTCACTTTCTTAATTACATTGGCTGTATGTTTGGGGTCGTTGTCCTGCTGCAGAATACTTGGGGCCAATCAGATGCCCCCTGATGGTACTGCATGATAAATAAAGTATCTGTCTGTATTTCTCAGCATTGAGGACATCATTAATCTATACCAGATCTCAAACTCCATCTGCAGAAATGCAGCCCAAAACCTGCAGGGACCTCCACCATGCTTCACTGTTGTTTGTAGATGCTTATTATTGTTCTTCTCTCCAAAACTTTGGTGAACATCCTGCCTCCTGTTACAGACAAATATTTAAAATGTTGACTCCTCAGTCCAGAGACCTACTGCAATGTTCCTGTTTTCATGCATAGTTGAGGCTCTTAGTCTTGTTTCTTCGTCGGATGTCTGGCTTTTTGACTGCAGTTCTTCCATGAAGATGGGTGTATCTGGGTCCCACCAGTTTCCACCAGTTTTTCGCTGATTGCACTGCTGAAATGCTTGCGATGTTGAAGGGAAGTAAGTGATGTTTCTTTCGTCTGCTGTGTTAGGCTTTGTCAAGGAGAGTGAAGGAGAGTCTGTTTGGTCCAAACCCACTGGAGAGCTACTGTAGCACAAACTGCTGAAAAAGTAACTGTGGGCTCTGATAGAAAGGATTCAGGTTAGATGGTGCATCATTGCTTGCTGTGTATGAAGCTGCATAGCAGCAGAAGATCAGTGTGACCGCGCTAAAGAAGGAGGCCTGGTCTGATGTATTGCACTTTCTATCACATCATTTGGAGGCTGAGTGCGTGTGCCATTTACCCGGAGAAGAGATGGCACCAGGATGCACTATTTGAAGAAGTCGAACCGATGGAACTAGTATGGTGATCTGGACAGAGTTCTGCTGGGAAACTTTGGGTCCTGGAGTTCATGTGGATGTTAGATCGCCACCCACCTAAACAGTGCAGACCAATTAAACCATGAACTTGTACCTGAGGTCTATTTTTATAGTAACAGCTCATTCACAGACACGTGTACAGCAGATGCTCCAAGTAATCTGACAATATAAACCTAATATAAACAAAATAAACAGTTTTAGTACATTTTTGTAAAAAGTTTATAATCTACAACAAATGTAGTATGTTTATTTGTTTGTGTTCTTATATTTGTGTTAGTATTTTTGTATCTGTTTTTTTGCGTGTTAATATTCTTGTTTGTGTATTTGTTTGTTTATTTGTGTATTTCTGCTTGTTTTGTTTTTGTGTTATTTTAGAAAGTGATGTCTTTGCAAAAGGGCTGTTTGATCGAGTGGAAGAAGTAAAGGAACCTCACAAAGGTGCGTGTGCGTGCGTGTGTGTGTGTGTGTGCGCACATATACTGTATATACAAAGTTTGATATCTGTGTGTGTTTAAGGTTCTGTTGCTACTGGAGTCCTCATCGTGTTGGTGATCTTGGCTGTGATTGGTCTGGCTGGTTGCTATTTCATGAGAAACAGGAAGAAGAAGTCAGAGTCTCAGCGCGTTCCAACCACAGCAAATCCACCAGTAGCTGTAACTGAGGATTCACGCACACTGATCTAAATATTTGCAGACACACAGACACACTTTGGATGGGCATATGAATTGTGATTTTGTAGTGCGAGTTACTGTTTGTGTAAATGTGCATATAGAATTGTGTGTGTGTGACCGCGTGTGTGTGTGACCGCGTGTGTGTGTGACCGCGTGTGTGTGTGACCGCGTGTGTGTGTGACCGCGTGTGTGTGTGACCGCGTGTGTGTGTGTGACCGCGTGTGTGTGTGTGACCGCGTGTGTGTGTGTGACCGCGTGTGTGTGTGTGAACGCGTGTGTGAACGCGTGTGTACGTGAACGTGTGAACGTGTGTGTGTGTGTGAGAACGTGTGTGTGTGTGTGTGAACGTGTGTGTGTGTGTGTGAACGTGTGTGTGTGAACGTACGTGTGTGTGTGAACGTACTGTACGTATGTGTGTGAACGTACTGTACGTATGTGTGTGAACGTACTGTACGTGTGTGTGTGAACGTACTGTACGTGTGTGTGTGAACGTACTGTACGTGTGTGTGTGTGAACGTACGTGTGTATGTGTGAACAACACTAACAGAAGGGTGTGTGTGAACAACACTAACAGAAGGGTGTGTGTGAACAACACTAACAGAAGGGTGTGTGTGACCCTAACAGAAGGGTGTGTGTGACCCTAACAGAAGGGTGTGTGTGACCCTAACAGAAGGGTGTGTGTGACCCTAACAGAAGGGTGTGTGTAACACTAACAGAAATGTATGTGACCCTAACAGAAGTGTGTGTGTGTGTGTGACCCTAACAGAAGTGTGTGTGTGTAACCCTAACAGAAGGGTGTGTGTAACCCTAACAGAAGGGTGTGTGTAACCCTAACAGAAGGGTGTGTGTAACCCTAACAGAAGGGTGTGTGTAACCCTAACAGAAGGGTGTGTGTAACCCTAACAGAAGGGTGTGTGTAACCCTAACCCTAGGGTTAGCACCTATAATGTGTTTTTTAATCATCATACATTTAGCTTTTTATTTGAAGTTGTGTAAATAATGTTTTGATGATTTTCAGCTTTGTTGTTATTGATGTTTTTGTCTGATTTGTTTCTCTCAGGTTAGGTTTCTTTTTCTTATTTTTCAGATTATGTTTATAATGTCTTTTATAAAACTATTATACCATTTTATACCTTTGTTTAAATGTGTACTAATAAAGGGAATTTTACAAACATAAATATCACAGTTATACTGGTATATAATTATATGGCATTAAAAGAAGGGAATATTATAAAATACTTTTTAAAGTGAAATTCATGATCCATCTGTGAAAATATTCATGGGATATTATTGTGTTTGCAGAGTTGTTCTTTGGGGTCTTGTGGCATGTAGATTAATGTAATGTGGGGTAAAGGGGCAGGGCTTGTTAGACAGACAGGTGGCGGTCAGAGGGATCAGGGGCAGATTTGAGAGACCGGTTCCTGTTCTAATCCTATTCTAATCTCAGAGAATGTTAGTGGTGTTAATTGATGAAATGTTAAATATAAATAAAAAGTCTTTTTACAGATTACAGCCTCATGGGGTCTCATATTGGAGTTGGATAAATCTGCTGAACATTTTTAATCAGTAAAGTTATCTATCTGTATGACCACCTGTCTGCCTGTCTATGTACACAGTCACAATCTCCCACTCTCCTCTGCTCCTAAATAGCACACTCTTACCTGTTCTGTAGTGTCCTGGTCCTACAGAAAGCCTGTATCCCTTGAGTGTTTTCCTTCTCTAACACAACTGATTCCACACATGAACAACCAGGTGCCGTCTGGGTTGTTCTCTACATCGTGTATTATAAGTTAGAATGTCTATAAAGACTCCCACAATGCACTACAGCAGGCTTAGTGCACACTGGATGAGAAGCTAATTGTGAATAAGCTTATTATAAAACAGTCACGTTGCGATGACGTGTGTTCTGAAGGGTGAGAAAGGTCACACCTGTACTTACACACTCCTTAAGGGTGAGGCTGTTGGACGGGTTTAACCACACACAGCTACTGATTCAGGCACTAGCTATTTGAATGTAAAAACATTGATAGACCTTAATGACTTCAGGTTTTTGTGTGTACTAGAGCAGTGTGTATAGGAGTGTGTAAAGGAGTGTGTACTACAGCAGTGTGTACTACAGCAATGTGTACTGGAGTGTGTATAGGAGTGTGAACTACAGCAATGTGTATTGGAGTGTGTATAGGAGTGTAAGGTAAGGTAAGGTAAACTTTTATTGTCCCCAGTAGGGAAATTTGTCTTGGGCCATCACCCATGCTGCAATCATACAGTACACACATTAGACAGATACAATTCACAAGATATTGAATACATAAAATAGCAACTAACTCCGTCCAGGGTGTATCCTGCCTTGATGCCCGATGACGCCTGAGATAGGCACAGGCTCCCCGTGACCCGAGGTAGTTCGGATAAGCGGAAGAAGATGAATGAATGAATGAAAAATAGCAACTATGTCCTTCCACTATTTAACAACTTCACCGACACTGGGATAAAAGAGTTTTTAAATCTATTTAATCTGCAGCGAGGAACTCTGAACCTCCTGCCAGAAGGCAACAACTCATACTCCATATTCAAAACATGGGAAAAATCACAGACAATCCCCTAAGCGTGTCTTACAGTGGCATGTTCGTACATAGTTTGCAATGGTGTCAATTATTTCACTCCTATAATTTTCCAAGCAGTATGTATCATTCGTATCAGCTTTGATCTCGATTGTACAGATAGATTCCCAAACCATACTGTGTTACAGTATCTGATTAAACTCTCAATTACTGCCTGGTAAAAGATTACCATAAATTTTTGGTCAACCCCATGGACTCTCAGACGACATAAAAAAATGCAATCTTTGTTGAATCTTACTACAAAGATTATCCACATGTATCTGCCATGTTAGTGAGTCATCAAAAAAGACACCAATGTATTTGTATGATGAGACCTGTAATACATTTTGATTGTGGATGCTCAGTGGCCTGTGATCACCCACTCCTCTAGGATCAAACACCATTTCCTTTGTCTTACCTACATTTAAAGCTAGGTGGTTGTTATCACACCAGTTATCAAAACCTCTAATCTCTGAAAAATATTCAGACAGGTCTCCATCCTTTATTAATAACCCCAAGATTGCAGTATCATCTGAGAATTTAATAATATAATTATTGGGGTAGCACCTTCTACACTCATCTGTATACAGAGTGAACAACACCCGTGAACTAACACAACCCTGAGGGGCTCCAGTACTCAGAGTTCTAACTTCAGAGAGTGTTCCATTAACACTAACCTGCTGCCTACGGTTGGTTAAAAAGGAGTGATACCATTTAATAATAAGAGGGTGGACTTGAAGATCCATTAACCTCTTAGTTAAAAGATGCAGCTGCAGCATGTTGAAAGCTGACCTAAAATCTAAGAACACAAGACGTGCATATGAGCTAGTATCCTCTAGATGTCTATTTATTAAATGTGTGATGGTTATAGCATCATCATCAGTACTTCTATTACTTCTGCAAATTGAAATGGATCCAAAACACTGCTAACCTCAGTTTTTACATGATTAATCATAATTTTCTCCAAACTCTTCATCACTATCGAGGTCAATGCAACTGGACGATAATCATGTGTGTACTACAGCAGTGTGTAATGGAGTGTGTGTAAGAGTGTGTACTACAGCAGTGTGTATAGGAGTGTGTACTATTGGAGTGTGTATAGTAGTGTGTGCTACAGTAGTGTGTATTGGAGTGCAGGGCTGTCAAGTATCACGCATTAACCTGACAGTCCCTCATGTCAGTCTTTTGTCACGCTCCCGCCACACATCGTATTTGTCACGCAGAAAAACTGACTATTTATCATATATTTATATCATATATCAGCTGTCTCTATGGAACCGGGCAGGAATCAAGCACATCTCAGTTCTTAGTCGAGCCTGACACTTATCAGCCAATCAAAAAAGCCAGTTTTACAGCCTGTTCACTGACAACACCTGCTCAGAACAGGTAGTCTAGGCCAGTGGTTCTCAAACTGGGGGCCCTGAGATGGTGCCAGGGGGCCCCGGTTCACTGACAACACCTGCTCAGAACAAGTAGTCTAGGCCAGTGGTTCTCAAACTGGGGGCCCTGGTGGCTAGACATATTTAAAATATGTCACTCTTGCCTGTCTTCAAAACTTGAGAGCCCTGGGAGTGTGTATAGGAGTGTGTACTACAGAAGTGTGTATATGATTGTGTACTACAGGAGTGTGTACTATAGGACTGTGTATAGGAGTGTGTACTACAGGAGTGTGTATAGGAGTGTCTACTACAGGAGTGTGTATAGGATTGTGTACTACAGGAGTGTGTATTGGAGTGTGTATAGGAGTGTGTACTACAGGATTGTGTACTACAGGAGTGTGTATTGGAGTGTGTACTACAGCAGTGTGTATTGGAGTGTGTACTACAGGAGTGTGTATTGGAGTGTGTAATACAGGAGTGTGTATTGGAGTGTGCATAGGAGTGTGTACTACAGGAGAGTGTATTAGAGTGTGCATAGGAGTGTGTACTACAGGAGTGTGTATAGGAGTGTGTATTACAGGAGTGTGTAAAGGATTGTGTACTACAGGAGTGTGTATTAGAGTGTGTATAGGAGTGTGTACTACAGGAATGTGTATAGGATTGTGTATTGGACTGTGTACTACAGGAGTGTGTACTACACGAGTGTGTACTACAGGAGTGTGTATTGGAGTGTGTATAGTAGTGTGTACTACAGCAGTGTGTACTGGAGTGTGTACTACAGGAGTGTGTACTACAGCAATGTGTATAGGAGTGTGTGTAGGATATTGTACTACAGGAGTGTGTATTGGAGTGTGTAATACAGGAGTGTGTATTGGAGTGTGCATAGGAGTGTGTACTACAGGAGTGTGTACTACAGGAGTGTGTATTGGAGTGTGCATAGGAGTGTGTACTACAGGAGTGTGTATAGGAGTGTGTACTACAGGGGTGTGTACTACAGGAGTGTGTATTAGAGTGTGTATAGGAGTGTGTACTACAGGAGTGTGTATGGGAGTGTGTACTACAGGAGTGTGTATAGGAGTGTGTACTACAGGAGTGTGTACTACAGGAGTGTGTATAGGAGTGTGTACTACAGGAGTGTGCATAGGATTGTGTATTGGACTGTGTACTACGGGAGTGTGTACTACACGAGTGTGTACTACAGGAGTGTGTATTGGAGTGTGTAATACAGGAGTGTGTATTGGAGTGTGCATAGGAGTGTGTACTACAGGAGTGTGTATTGGAGTGTGCATAGGAGTGTGTACTACAGGAGTGTGTACTACAGGAGTGTGTATTGGAGTGTGTACTACAGGAGTGTGTATAGGAGTGTGTACTACAGGAGTGTGTACTACAGGAGTGTGTATTAGAGTGTGTATAGGAGTGTGTACTACAGGAGTGTGCATAGGATTGTGTATTGGACTGTGTACTACGGGAGTGTGTACTACACGAGTGTGTACTACAGGAGTGTGTATTGGAGTGTGTATAGTAGTGTGTACTACAGCAGTGTGTACTGGAGTGTGTACTACAGGAGTGTATACTACAGCAGTGTGTATAGGAGTGTGTATAGGATTGTGTACTACAGGAGTGTGACAGGAGTGTGAGTGAAAGTCAGTCTCAGTTATTAAACTCTGACTGGCTGAAGCTCCGCCCGCGCATGCGCACAAAGCGATTTTTCGAAAAAAGCGGTTCCTAGAGGAAATGCAGCTGATTTAATAGGCGTGTGTTATCACTAAGAAACTAGAGCACTAACACACACACATACACATACACACAAAACTACACACATTTTTACACATACGCTGTGGAGTTTCTGCGCTGTTTTAATCGGATTTACAGTGACGGATTTGGTGAAACTTTAATCTCGGTAAGTAACTTAGTTTCCTGTGTGACTTCCTATATTCTCTCTCTTACACACACACAGACACATACACACACATACATACATATACACACACACATACACACACATATATACACACATACACACATACACACATATATACATATACACACACATACACACATATACACATACACACACACATACATACATACACACACATATATACACACACATACACATATACATACACACACATACATACATACATACACACATACACACACATATACACATACACACACACATACATACATACACACATATACACATACATACACACACATACATACACACACACATATATACATACACATATACATACACACACATACATAAACACACACATACACATACCCACACACACACATATACACACACATACACACACGTGTGTGTATGCATACAGTTCACAAATACCAGGATAACTTGCATACTGAGGATGAATGAACGAACACTTTATTTGCTGTGGTTAATACCTTAAAAATCTACTCTGGTGATGTATATAAAGCAGTTTCAATTCCACACTCAGTACACAGCACAGTTTATTGTTTTTTTGATGTGAACATGTGTTTGAATATGTAAACACACACACATACACACACATACATACATACACACACACGCACACATACATAAACACACATACCCATATATACACACACACACACACCCAAACAGACACATATACACACACATACACACGTGTGTGTATGCATACAGTTCACAAATACCAGGATAACTTGCATACTGAGGATGAATGAATGAACACTTTACTTGCTGTGGTTAATACCTTAAAAATCTACTCTGGTGATGTATATAAAGCAGGTTCAATTCCACACTCAGTATGCAGCACAGTTTATTGTTTTTTTTTATGTGAACATGTGTTTGAATATGTCAACACACACACACACACACACACACACACACACAGAGCTTGTTTGTAGTTTTCTGTGGTCATGTGACTCAGCGCTGTCCGGAGAGAGACGAGCTGTTTGTTTATTGTTTATTTTCAGATGTGAGATTTAAAGCTCATTTTATCATCTTACTTAATAAGCGTATAATATTTATCATGACATTTCACAGCTGTTCTGCAATGGTGAGTTTATAAACCTTTACAGTTTAACTCACTAGGCACATGTTATATAATTATAATAATAATAAGTGCAATAATAATTTACATTGTGCTTATTGTCTATCACAAGATAAAAGTTTGATATTACAGTTTTTTTCTGTTTACAATTTAAACATGACTGCGATGTCATCTGTCAGACTCTGAACTGAGACGAGTAACGTCGCTTTCTAACTAAAGACTGTTTTCTGTGTGTGAAACGTGGAGATGTTGAGTGAAGATGTTCATGTAGAATGTCAGTATGTTCACTATGAGACTGTGTTGACGTGAACCAAAGCAAAATACTGTATACAGAAAGATTGTATGGAAAATGAAAATTCTTATTTCACTGTGGTCAAATGGAAGGTGAGAGAAATGGGATGTCTACACTGTACTGTTTTACACAATTACGCTGA
Organism: Tachysurus vachellii; assembly: GCF_030014155.1. Taxonomy (NCBI): domain Eukaryota; kingdom Metazoa; phylum Chordata; class Actinopteri; order Siluriformes; family Bagridae; genus Tachysurus; species Tachysurus vachellii. Next base: position 15,881,163 of record NC_083462.1, on the reverse strand, counting down.
AAACTGTTATGGTCATTTATATTGTTTCATTATTTATACACAGCTCATCCCCAAGATATGTTTTAATCCCAGGCTTTAATCACTGTATAATTCGATGTTACTAATGCAGGGTTACTGTAAGATTTAAAGATTTTAATTCATTAACATGCACATGTGTAATGTGAGAACAATCCTAGCACTGAAATACCAGTCTAGTAGGAAGTGAGGTGTTATTGTAGGAAAATGATTCACATCAGGGTGGTGTGATAATGGATACTGGTTTTACAGCATTGTTCTCTCCTTATCTCATGTACAGGACATTCACTAGGTGGCACATCAGAGGCAAAACATCTCCGTACATCAGGTTCCAAGTCAACTGAAAAATTTTAGTGATTTTAAGCACAGAAAAGTTCATCACACTGATGATCTGAGCTGGTGCAGCATGTCAGGATAGTGAATAAAATAAGTGGGACCTGTCTGAAGGCCTCCCAGTGACACTGTTCTCTATATTCATCTCTAAAAAGTCCAAGAAACTAAAGAGAACAAATCAAGCAAAACCACTTTTTTAGGGTTTAGTGATTGAGAATTTAGGATTAGGGTTTAAGATCATACATTACTGCCAAACCTCAGATCCTTAGAAAGTCACATCTTTACACATCATATCAGTCAATAATCCTAACACCAGGGTGTAAAGGAACAACATCTGGCCACATGTACATTTCCTTCTATAGCTCTGTATGTCCGTATGTTCTGCATGCGGTTGTGTAAACAGAAACATGTGAACACATTATGAGTATGAGCATTAATTATAAGAATTAACAATGTCTATTATATCAAACTAAATGATTATCTGGTCAATAATGAGGAAGGTTATTACAGTTGCATTCCTAAGTTTATTGAAGAAATATCCATTTAATGTTCCTATGTGGTGTTGAGGCCTGTTGTGTCACTTGATTTTTATCGAGCAATTATCTGGACAAACTGTCGAAGAGACCAGGTTAGATTACCTAACCTTACCTGCCAGGATCAGAAACCCAGAACCCATGATTGGTCTTGCTTAATCTGCCCACACATAATAATAATAATAATAATAATAATAATAATAATAATAATAATAATAATAATAATAATGATAAAAGACCTCGGACCAGGTTTAGGATGATTGATTACGGTATTGTGAAATCAATGTCCATCTATCAGGTTAGGTGATTTGCTGAATTATAATGATTTATAATCCCACTCTTAGTGTTTATAATGATTTATAATCCCACTCTCAGTGTTTATAATCATTTATAATCCATCTCTCAGTGTTTATAATAATTTATAATCCATCTCTCTGGTGTCGCCCTGATGAGGATGAGGTTCTCTTTTCAGTCTGTTTACTCCAGGTTTCTTTCTCATATCATCTCAGGGAGTTTTTGCTCTTCATTTCATCAAGCTTGCTCAATATAGATAAAGTGTAATATAGATGAAGATAAGATGTAGATTTACATTTTAAATGTTGTAATTTTAATTAGAATTTTTATATTCCTGTAAAGCTGCTTTTAGACAATGTTAAAAGCATGTTACAAATAAAATGAAACTGGATGATTTAAGTGTCTGTGAGATAATGAGGTGTAAACGATGTTTAAATTAAATGAGCAAATCTATAAACATTTGTATTTGGTTTTATCAGAGAAATGGAGAATTGAATTCCTACTGGGTCATATTATTCCTTCATTATTTCACTTGATGAGCACTTCACAAGTAAACAGAGATAAAGATTATTATTGTATATTTGGTAATTGAATTTGAAATCTGTTTATTGTCGCAGTCAATGGAGCAAAACATAGACGGAAATCAAAGCCATCAGAGAGAAGTATGACCATGTCAGCTATAGAGAACATCCTTAATCAAAAGCAATGGAACTGGTCCTCTTGTATTTATTAATGTGTAAAACAAAAGCCTCAGGTGGATGATAAATGCTCATATTCAGCCACATGCTTCACAGTGGAGATGGATAATAGCTCAAGACATGGAATTCACACATAAAATGCTCATCTGAATCTACTTGAGTTCATTGGAGTTGCTGAAGGCAAAACTGAGAGCAAATGTTCCAATAACAATCAGTACAGGCTAATATAATGTTTATGACTTATTGCATCAAGATCAAGTAACAACAGCAAGGAGACACAACCCTGATCAGAGGCCAGTCATAGCTATGAGCTGATCAGAGTGTTTATAGATTTTTTTTAGCTTGGGAAACAGATACAGTCGCTACACAGTAAATCCTGGGTGAGGACTTAATGCAACTTGCAGACAGTGGGATTAACCTGCTTGTCTGCACCCTGGCCCTGGCCCTGGCCCTGGCCCTCACTGACTAACTAGACCTGTTCTGAGACTTTGGGTTATGATGTAAGAAATGAGAACAGCACCTTCCTGAGTGGGATGGACACCATCCTGCACTAACAGGCCAGCCTTGCCCTCAAATGTGCTAAAATTATCTATATAATAAATAATAGGGCTCTGGTAAATCATTCAAATGTCAGTTATAACGTGAGTCCAGAAAGCAACATGTAAAGAGCTTGTAAAGCGAGGAGTCTTTAATTTGAAGGTGAAGCTTCAACGTGTGTGTGTGTGTGTGTGTGTGTGTGTGTGTGTGTGTGTGTGTGTGTGTGTGTGTGTGTGTGTGTGTGTGTGTGTGTGAGTGTGTGAGTGTGTGTGTGTGTGTGTGTGTGTGTGTGTGAGTGTGTGAGTGTGTGAGTGTGTGAGTGTGAGTGTGAGTGTGTGTGTGTGTGTGTGTGTGTGAGTGTGTGAGTGTGAGTGTGTGAGTGTGAGTGTGTGAGTGTGAGTGTGTGTGTGTGTGTGTGTGTGTGAGTGAGAGAGAGAGAGAGAGAGAGAGAGATGTATTAGTGATGTATAATGAATGGACAGAGTTCAAAGTGAATTAATGATAAATCTCTGCTGGATAACATTGACCTTTAACGCACACACACTCCTGTACACACTGTCTTCAAAAAGAATCTGAAGTGCTTTAAAGTGAGAGACTGTGTGTATGTTTTTTCTTTATATTTGTGTGTGTGTGTGTGAGCGAGAGAGAGAGAGAGAGAGAGAGATAGAACATGTAACACTGTAGTTCATCAGAGATTTGATCCATCTACATTCCCATGTACGGTGTCTGGTTGTGTTTGTGACGAATAGAATTTGAATGTAAATGAATTCTACAGTAAGCTACGATCTGATTGTGATGTCTGGCACACACAAGATATCATGATAAGGTTGTGGATGTAAAATCCATCACTGATCAATTCAAGGCTTTTTGAGTTTCTGAAGAATTTTTGGTGGCAGCAATATAGTTTACCATAAAAAGGTCATTAGGTATAATTTCAGATAGTTATTAGATGTCTGTTTTTGTCTGCATTTTGGCATTTAATATCTCCAGAAATATGATTAACAGCCACCAGAAACTGTGGATATAAAGACAACCCCTTTTCTGTCTGACATTGTTCAAAACATCAGGACGTGTTTTTTCCACTTTTCCCTTTTTTTATTCTTGAAGATGTAATAAGGGGAATAAAGACGTCCTTTAAACCAAACCGTTCATGAACAGTGTTACAGTGAAACAGGTAGCATCTCCCTTCTGAACGAGGAACACAGAAGGACTATCTCTCACACAAACACACACACGCACACACACGCACACGCACGCACACACATACACATACGCGTGCACACACATACATGCGCGCACACACACGTGCGCACACACACGTGCGCACACACATACATACGTACACACACGGCTGTCCCCACCACATAAAAGAAAGAAACCAGACCAAAGAAATGCTGACTTCAGAAGTAAAGATGAATTAAATTAAATCTTTATAAGTTTTAAAAGTTTTATAAATTATGTGGTAGGTTTTGCTGAGCATTTTTTAGAATCTGGTGATTGTCTCTAATTTATTTCATTCAAAATCCTTCATTATATTTTTGTCTGAAAAGTTGGGTATCAAAAGGAATTTTCCGGTTCCGATTCTGGTTCCAGTTCTGCCTTACGACTCCCGGTTCTGATTCCGATTCCATAATAAAAGAAATGTGAAAAATAATGCACAATACTTAAACAATGCCATTTGTGTTTATTAATCACTCTTTAAATATTTTAAACAGAGCATTTCAATACATATCAATTTAAATAAATCCAACATCAAATTTAACATTCAGAATTACAACTTAGCAAAACAGTTAGCAATTTTTCTGAAGAAAAATTAACATGTCTGATTTCTTTGGGAGAAGACGAGACCTTTCCTGGCTTATTGTATCTCCAGCTGTGGAGAAAACCCTCTCAGAGGGACTTAAGCAAAGTTGGCTCCGTATTAACAGATTCGAATTTCCCGAGTCAATAGCTCCTGACCTAAACACTCTTATTACACAAATAACGCCTCCTTTTTATCGTAGTAATGTAGAGAGGCAGCTACAACGCAGCTACAACCTCAAGTTTCCTCAATATCAGCTTTCCTCCACGTTGGACAAAATACATAAGTCTCTATGTGTGAACACCTAAGAGACAGATTCCAAGGGACCGTCAGCAAAGTGCAGAACCCGAAAAGCGAAAACAAAAAACAGTCAATAACTTCACTGTAATACACTGTACTGTCACCAAACTCAGATCACACATCACTGATGTACTGAGTGTTGTAATACAACATTTATTTTTGGAAAATGTGTTTTTTTTTTTTTTTTTTAATGATGGGGTAGATTTGCTTCCTTGTTGTAGCTTTGGAAATTAATCCACACTTTTTTTAGACATGTTTAACACAAAGAACCGGTTCTCGGTTCCCAACCCTACTGAAAAGTGGTCTCTTATGTAACTGGTTGCTTTCCCACTGACACTAATCTTTTTTCTAACAGTAACTTTTTGGAAGAATAATGTTTGGTGTTTGGAAATGGTGGGATTGTGTGCGTCTAAGCAGAAGAGAACATCTTCAGACTAACGCAGCTCTGTGTTTACTTACAGTACATGGTTTGTTCTGCAGATGGAGGTTTGTAGGTTAAGAGATAAAGATGAAGCGAGGCTGAAAGTTGTTCACTGTGTTTAGTAGGGTTGGGAACCGCGAACCGGTTCTTATTCAGAACCGCTTCTGTTTTTTAACAGGAACCGGAACCGCACGGATTTTTTTAGTTTCGGTTCCAAACGCGGTTCCGATGCGATGACAGGCAAAGCGCTGGGAGCGGTCACTTTAAATAACCATGTCTTACCTCATGAATATTCATTGTTTTACAGTCACGCAACCAAATTAACGCAGCTTACCACAGAAATCAGTCACTCGCGCTGCTGTGCTGAGGTACGCTTTGTGTTAAACATGTCTAAAAAAGTGTGGATTCATTTCCAAAGCTACAACAAGGAAGCAAATCTACCCCATCATTAAAAAAAAAAACAAAAAACACATTTTCCAAAAATAAATGTTGTAGTACAACACTCAGTACATCAGTGATGTGTGATCTGAGTTTGGTGACAGTACAGTGTATTAAAGTTATTGACTGTTTTTTGTTTTCGCTTTTCGGGTTCTGCACTTTGCTGACGGTCCCTTGGAATCTGTCTCTTAGGTGTTCACACATAGAGACTTATGTATTTTGTCCAACGCGGAGGAAAGCTGATATTGAGGAAACTTGGGTTGTAGCTGCGTTGTAGCTGCCTCTCTACATTACTACGATTAAAAGGAGGCGTTATTTGTGTAATAAGAGTGTTTAGGTCAGGAGCTATTGACTCGGGAAATTCGAATCTGTTAATATGGAGCCAACTTTGCTTAAGTCCCTCTGAGAGGGTTTTCTCCACAGCTGGAGATACAATAAGCCAGGAAAGGTCTCTTTTTTTTCAAGAGAAAAAAACTCAAAAAACTCTTCAGAAAAATTGCTAACTGTTTTGCTAAGTTGTAATTCTGAATGTTAAATTTGATGTTGGATTTATTTAAATTGATATGTATTGAAATGCTCTGTTTAAAATATTTAAAGAGTGATTAATAAACACAAATGGAATTGTTTAAGTATTGTGCATTATTTTTCACATTTCTTTTATTATGGAATCGGAATCAGAACCGGGAATCGTAAGGCAGAACTGGAACCAGAATCGGAACCGGAAAATTCCTTTTGATACCCAACCCTAGTGTTTAGTAGCTGATCCCATTTGTGTATTTGGTTTTTATGGCATTATTATAACATTGTAAATGAATGTGTGGAAAATCAAATTTTCAACAATCATCATTACAGTCACCAATAAATGATGTAACTATGGGGTGGTTTTCTGTCCTATTGGAGCTTCGTTCATCAAACATTTATGCTGTAAATTCTTTCTGCTACAGAAACTACTGAGAATTTCTACGTTTTGAAAAGACGTTATTGTTTCATATCAGAGCTAAATAAGGGTTAATGTTTAAATTCTGTTTATCAGAAATGTCCAGACTCCACACTATTGATAAAAACAGCATTATTTTAACATTATGCCTTTTATGCCATGATAATTAAGGTTTGTGCTGCAGCTTTGCATTGGTTTCTTATTCCTATGGTCAGGAAGGTCTCATGTGATGTTTTTGTGCATGTTTTATGTTTATATAACTACATTAAGTAACTGCACATACCGTATTCATACAGTAGTGTGAAAAAGTGTTGGCCCCCTTCCTGATTTTTTTTTTTTTTACACGTTTTTCACACTTTAATGTTTCAGATCATCAAACAAATTTAAATATTAGTTAAAATATAACACAAGTAAAACGAAGGATTTTATTATTAAGGGAAAACAAAATCCAAACCTACATGGCCCTGTGTGGAAAATCAGGAAGGGGGCCAACACTTTTTCACACGACTGTATATATTTATACTTCTCTGACAATTTACTAACTCAGTCATGGACAGAAACTCCTAAATGAAACCATTGCAGCAGCGTGAAGAATCCCTGTGTAAATTGTCAGTTGTCTAATTTCAGTGTTAGTGATGCTCTGGCTTTGTGAGCTCCAAATGCCTATGAGGCCTATGCTTATAAAAATGTATAAGTCAAATGTAAAAATGTATAATCTGAATTTATATACACACATATAATTCTGCAAAGCTGCTGTGTGACCATGTCAATTTAATTTAATAATTACTGTTAAAACTAATTCTGTCCTGTGTCCAGCCTTCAGAAGTCATGACCACATAAGAACTACAATAAATAACAAGATATTTGTGTTCCTCTCTGTTTTAGGTTCCTGTCAGGGTTTAAGCTCCACACTGAGTCTCTGCAGTGTTAATAAAGTATTCACATCTATACTCCTCTGTTCTTCATCATGGCTCCCAGTTCAGAGATCTCCTACCTGGACCGTGTCGTTATGGAGATCATGGAAACAGAACACACTTATGTCCAAGATCTGCACAGCATTGTGGAGGTAACACATGTTAAGTTGACATTAATTCACTTCATTTCAGTTTTGTTTAAATAGAGAGTATTGTATACACTATGGTCAAAAAATGCTACTGTGTAAGCAGGAGCTTCATTCTAGTTATAATATAAAGTCTGGGTTGTTGAAGTTAGGGTTAGGATTAGGGTTAGAACTCATCACTGATAGAGAACCAAGAGAGTCTGATAGTTTCTGAGATTCTGGTATCACCAGATGAGGAATAAATTCCCTTTTCAGTCTTTTTTCTCTCAAGGTTTTTTGTCTCAGGGAGTTAAACCTTGCTACCATCATCTCTGACGTGCTCCTGCTTCTTCTAATCCTTCTAAATTCTTAAATATTATTTGAGCAGGTCTTTATGACCAGACATGCTACAGATGATCACATTACCATGATGTCCTGCTAAATGGTCTTTTAAATTCAGTGATTTTCTGTGCCGAGCACAGACAAATAGAGAGGGTTGCATCAGGAAGGGCATCTGCTGTAAAACGTGCCAAATTTAAACATGCAATTCATCAGTGGGAATTCCGTGCCGGATCGGCCGAGGCCCCTGGTAACAACGACACAGTTTACCTACAGGTTTCCAGATTATTTCCAGAAATTAGACTCTTAATGTTGGTACAATGACAGAGAAAGCTAGAGAGCTGATGATAGAGCATAGGAGTATGCAGGTAGACTACGTTCCATATAGACGAGGCAATCTGAGAGAGATTAGTGACTTCAATGTGCTGGTAGGAGAGAATGTAGACAGATGTGATGTGTAAGATGTCTCTGGTGGTCAGGAAGAAGAGGAGAGGAAAGATAGAAAAGATGATAAGAAAACACAGTGGTGGAACAAGAAAGTACAGGACAGTATTCAGAGGAAGAGGCTAGCTAAAAAGAAGTGGAATGTAGAAAGGATTATAGACAGGATTACAAGGAATCGCAGTGCAGAGTAAAGAGGGACGTGACAAAGTCCAAACAGACAGCATTCCCTGAGCTGTATGCCAGGTTAGACACGAGGGAAGGCAATAAGGACTTGTACAGATTAGTGAGATTGAGAGATAAAGATGGAAAGGATGTGCAACAGATAAGGGTGATTAAAGATAGAGATGGAAAGGTGCTGACAGGTGAGGAGAGTGTACAGAGAAGATGGAAGGAGTATTTTAAGGAGCTGATGAATGAGGAAAATGAGAAGTAAAGATGGGAGGAAGAGCAGGAAATAGGAAAGATAAAGGATGTGGTGAGGTAGGATCTGAAGAGAATGAAGTGTGGAAAGGCTGTTGGTCCAGATGACATACCTGTGGAGGTGTGGAAGTGTCTAGGAGAGACAGCAGTGGCGTTTCTATCTAGATTGTTCAACAGGATTTTAGAGAGTGAGAAGATGCCTGAGGAATGGAGAAGTGTTCTAGTGCTGATCTTTAAGAACAAGGAATTTTCAGTGTTGTAGCAGCTACAGAGGTATAAAGTTGATGATCCACACAATGCTGAAGCTATGGGAAAGAGTAGTGGAAGCTGGTCTAGGAAGAGGACTAGAGGAGGAAGTGGCAGCAGTATGGCTTCATGACCAGAAAGAGCATGACTGAGGCAATTTTTTCTTTGAGAATGTTAATGGAGAAGTACAGAAATGGTAAGAAGGAGCTGCACTGTGTCTTTGTGGATATAGAGAAAGTGTATGACAGGGTGATGAGAGAGGAGCTATGGTACTGTATGAGGATGTCAGGAGTGACAGAGAAGTACATCAGAGTAGTTCAAGATATGTATGAGAGGAGTATGACAGCAGTGAGATGTGCTGTAGGTCGGACAGAGGAGTTCAAGGTGGAGGTGGGGATACATAAAGGATCGGCTTTGAGTCCCTTCTTGTTTGCGTTGGTGATGGACAGGTGGACAGAGGAAGTCAGACAGGAATCTCTGGAGACAATGATGTTTGTGGATTGTGATCTGTAGTGAGAGTAAAGAGCAGGTGGAGGAGCACCTGGAAAGGTGGAGGTCTGCTCTGGAAAGAAGAGGAATGAAAGTCAGTGGTAGTAAGACAGAATACATGTGTATGAAGGAGAGGGAGGGAAGTAGAACAGTGAGGTTACAGGGGGCTGAAGGTCAAGAAGGTGAAGGAGTTTAAGGATTTGGGGTCAACCGTCCAGTGTGACGGGGAGTGTGGAAAGGTGGCAGAGTGATGGAGGTAGCAGAGATGAGGATGTTGAGGTTCTCTTTAGGAGTGACAAGGATGGACAGGAACGAGCACATCAGAGGGACAGCTCAGGTTGGCTGTTTTGGGGACAAGGTCAGAGAGACTAGACTGAGATGGTTTGGAGCTGCAGGTCAGAGGTCAAGAGGAAGATTGACTGTGGTGACCCCAAATGGGAAAAGACAAAAGTAGAAGTAGTTTGGGAATAATGTGAAACGGTGTCTTGTATGTTTATACACCATGAAACAAAAAGCTGAAAGGAACTGAAAGACATCACCTCCAAGAGATAAAATATTTGTAAAAATATTTTATAGGATTTAACTTTAAATGACGTTTAATTCATATGAGATCTGCACTTTTCCTTCACATAGTAGTGATGCCAAGGTGTGTTAATGATGTAATGATGTAATGATATAATGATCTTTCTACAATAAAGTCAACATGTATTGTAATCTTTACATTTATTACTAATATGAGTTAGGATAAATAAATAAGTAATGGCCTTAACTGGATAATAAGCAAGTGATTTCTTATTTCTAATAAATCTAACACTGTGTGTGTGTGTGTGTCTGTGTGTTCAGGGCTATCTGGCTCACATTATAGACACTGCAGATCTACCCATCATCCCTGAACAGGTGTGTGCTCTGTTTGGAAACATTGAGGACATCTACGAGTTCAATAGGTCAGAAATATTTAGATATTTATTGAATACACACACACACACACACACACACACACACACACACACACACACACACACACACACAGTCACAGATTTCTTCCTGATTTTGACTTATGATAATGATGACCATCATTATTGTGAGCTGTTGTGCTATTCAGTTTATGAGGTGCTGTGTTATTACCACATATTGTTATTATAGTGTGTGTATATGTGTGTGTGTGTGTGTGTGTTGTTCAGTGAACTGTTACAGGAGTTGGATTTGTGTAAAAATGACCCGGTGGCCATCGCTAGGTGTTTTGTACTAAAGGTTGGTTTTTAATATTTATTTATGTTTAAAGTTTCCATTCTAATCATTCTCTGTATGCATGTGTGTGTGTGTGTGTGTGTGTGTGTGTGTGTGTGTGTGTTTAAATGAGATGAGCTATTCACATTTTGTTTATTTCTGTTAGCGTGATTATTTTGAGATCTACACACAATACTGCACCAACTACCCAAAGTAAGTGAAAACACTGAACAGTAACAGTGCTCTCTCTGTGTGTGTGATTTTCTACAATTGTGAATTGCAATGTTTAGTAGAATTGTGTACTATTGTGTGTATGTTTTACTTTCACTAGTTCGGTTGCTGCATTAACAGAATGTATGAGAAATAAAACACTGCTGAAGTTTTTCATGGAGAGACAGGAAGCTCTGAAACACCCACTTCCTCTTGGCTCATACCTTCTCAAACCTGTACAGAGGATACTGAAATATCATCTGCTCTTACAGGTGAGGCATGTGCACACACACACACATTTTTTGGGTATAAATATATATATATATATATATATATATATATATATATATATATATATATATATATATATATATATATATATATATATACGTATATATATATATATATATATATATATATATACGTATATATATATATATATATATATATATATATATACGTATATATATATATATATATATATATATATATATATATATATATATATATATATATATATATATATATATATATATAATGTGTGTGTGTAAAATGTTTTTGCTTAGGAGATAGCAAAGCACTTTGACCCTGATGAAGATGGTTACGATGTGGTGGAGGAGGCCATTAGCACCATGACTGAAGTAGCCTGGTACATAAACACAATGAAGAGAAAACATGAACATGCAGTCCGTCTTCAGGTTACTACACACATACACACACACACACACACATGCAAAGCACCACCGCATAGCTCATTCACATGTGGCACATTTGCACATATATTTGTATATACACTGATCAGCCATAACATTATGACCATCTGCATAATATTGTGTAGTTACTCCTTGTGCCTTTAATACAGCCCTGACTCTGAGGCCCTGACTCTGAAGGTGTGCTGTGGTATCTGACACCAAGACGTTAGCAGCAGGTCCTTTAGGTTTTGTTGTGAGGTGGAGATTCCATGGATCAGACTTGTTTGTCCAGCACAATTACACAGACTCAGATTGTTTTTGGGAACTTGGAGGGTCAACAACTTAGAGAGTTAACACCTTGAACTCTATGTCATGTCTCTCTCTCTCAAACTGTTCCTGAACAGTGTTTGCAGTGTGTCAGGGAGCATCATCCTCCTGAAAGAGAACAGTGACATTAAGAAGTAGAGACAGTTGAAGAAGTCTATTTCAAGTAGGTGGTACGTGGCAATCTAACATCCACATGAACTCCAGTACCCAAAGTTTCCCAGCAGAACTTTGTCCAGATCATCTTCAAATAGTGCATCCTGGTGCCATCTCTTCTCCGGGTAAATGGCACACACGCACTCAGCCTCCAAATGATGTGAAAGAAACCACAATACATCAGACCAGGTCACACTGATCTTCTGCTGCTATGCAGCTTCATACACAGCAAGCAATGATGCACCATCTAACCTGAAACCTTTCTATCAGAGCCCACAGTTACTTTTTCAGCAGTTTGTGCTACAGTAGCTCTTCTGTGGGCTCGGACCAGACGGACTTGCCTTCTCCCCGACACACATCAGTGAGTGTCTATGATCCTGTTTATGGTTTACCTGGTTAACTTCTGGTAGGTACTAATGCCTGCAAACCAGTCACACCACACAAGACCTCCTGTTTTGGAGAAGTCCATTTATTGTTCTACGCCTCAACTTTCTGGACGAAATGTTCACTTCCTGTCCAATGAACCGCACCACCTTACCCTAACAATAACCCTGGCTGTAAAGCAGAACATTCCACAGAGACAGCCCTTTATAGGTGAAAGGTCCATCCTGCTCGACCTTTCAGCAGCGTTTGATACGGTAAACCACAAGACGCACTTGTCCACCCTCCGGAGTCTTGGAATTTGCAGATCAGCATGGGAATGATTTGCTTCCTACCTGCAAGGACACTCATATCAGGTAACCTGGAGGGGAGTGACATCTGCCTGTTTACTCTCTTGGTAAAGTTATGTTCTCACACAGGTTCTCTTACCACCTTGTCTACAAAGCCAAAAATGGACCAGCTCCCTCTTACCTCGAAGCCCTCATCACTCCTCACACTGTAACTCTCACCCTTAGAGCTACCAGCACTGCTCCACAGGTCCCACCATCTCTCAGAGTAAGACGTAAGTATACAACAAGACTCTTTTCTGTTCTGGCATCGAGGCGGTGGAATGATCTTCCACTGTTGTTTGAATATAACCAAACAACAGTTGAAGACCTACTTATTCATGAAATACTTGAACTAGCTCTTTCTTCCCTGTCTGTTGTAATCTAGTGAACCAGAGTTAATGTATTCAATGAGAATTGTGTATCGTCACTCTGGATAAGAGAGTCTGTCACATGCTGTAAATGTAAATGTAAGTACCATGTCTCAATGTAAATATCAGGAAATAAAAGCTAGATATGATCTGTTGTCTTATTCTTCTTTTGATCTTAAACACAAACGTTTTCAGTGGACAGCAAAATATATAAAATGATATATGGAAAATAATCGGTGCTGCAGGTTCAGATGTAGCTGCACAAAGGGGATGTGTAGGATGTATTTTTCACATGGAGTGTGTAGGTCAGATTGGATGTGAGCCATGACCAATCTCTCAACACATGTCATTATGATGGATGCAAGTCAGGCTTCTGATGGTGGTTCTCTTTAGCATGTGCACATGTGTTAAGATCTCTCATTCCATGTGATCAAAACAATCCTCCAGCATTGATTGAGATTATATTTACAGAATTGCTCAAGGGCCCAGCAGCAGTAGCTTGGTGGACCTGGGATTTGAACTCATAACCTTCCAACACTTTAACCACTGTGCTACCACTTCCCAGATTTAGCTGGACATGCAAGAAACATCTCAGCAGATTTGATTTAATTTTGAAAATTTAGATTGAGAATCCATTATTTTTTATATCATCTGAGCTTAAAATTAATAGAAAATGTATGATTTTGTGATTTTCAGGAAGTGCAGTCGTTACTAATTAACTGGCGCGGTCCCGACTTAACCACATATGGTGAACTTGTTCTGGAGGGAACCTTCCGCTTTCACCACACAAAAAACAACAGAACCCTCTTCCTGTTTGAGCGGGTTTTGCTCATCACCAAACGACGTGGCGAGAACTTTATCTACAAAACACACATCTCTGTAAGACACACACACACACACACACACACACACACACACACACACACACAGAAGTCAAGCAGTAAGTTATGAGTTTTCGGATGATTAAAACTCATTTGCATAAATGTTTATGCATAATATACTCATATGTTTTCATTAATATGCTCTTTTCTGCCTTAGTGTTCGACGCTGATGCTTATGGAGGGCGCAAAGGACCCCCTGTGTTTCAGTGTCACACACTACAAGCACCCTAAACAACCCCACATAGTGCAGGTGACCTCTGAAGTCTGATGACTCTTTACTAAGCTGTTAAGTGTTTATCTTTAATTAAACATGATCGTTCTGTCAGACCAAAGGTTACATTAATTAAAACAATAATTAGACCTGAAGTTAAGCAGTTACAGTCTTTATGCTTAACTAAATTGGAACGTGTTAATTAGTTAATTAGATAACTGAACTGCCATCATCTGTCTCAGGCCAGAACAATGGAGGAGAAGAAACTTTGGACTCACCACATTAAACGGCTCATTTTAGAGAATCATCACACCATCATTCCACAGAAGGTGTAGCATAATCCTGATCTAATGATATAATCTCACACACACACACACACACACACACACACACACACACACACACAGAGCTTGTTCTGTATCTTACTGCTGTTTCTCTTTCAGGCTAAAGAGGTCATATTAGAAATGGACCCAATGTGTGAGTTTTTTACATATATATGCATATGAAATGTCTAAAATATGAAATAAAATAAAAATGCTCTTATGTTTATTATTATTATTAAGTGTTGCTTATAGATGTGGGTGTGCACACACTTCTGAACATGCAACTGGGCAAATACAAATTTATTTGTAACAAATTTAAATATTAGCCAAAGATGACACAAGTAAACACAACATGCAGTTTTTAAATAAAGGTTTTTATTATTAAGGGAAAATCCAAACCCACATGGTCCTGTGTGAAAAAGTATTTGCCCCTAATCCTAATAACTGGTTGGTCCTCCCTTAGCAGCAAGAACTGCAATCAAGTGTTAGTGATAACTTGCAGTGAGTCTGTTACAGCGCTGTGGAGGAATTTTGGTCCACTCATATTTACAGAATTGGTGTAATTCAGCCACATTGGTGTGTTTTTGAGCATGAACCGCCTTTTTAAGGTCCTGCCACAGCATCTCAATAGGATTCAGGTCAGGACTTTGACTCGGCCACTCCAAAGTCTTCATTTTGTTTTTCTTCAGCTATTCAGAGGTAGATGGTGTGTTATGGATCATTGTCCTGCTGCAGAACCCAAGTTCGCTTCAGCTCGAGGTCAGGAACAGATGGCCGCACTTTGTCCTTCAGGATTTTTTGGTAGACAGCAGAATTCATGGTTTTATTTATCACAGCAAGTCTTCCAGGTCCTGAAGCAGCAAAACAGCCTCAGACCATCACACTACTGTTACTTTTACACCAGATGTAATGGGAGACACACCTTCCAAGTGTTTAACTTTTGTCTCGTCAGTCCACAGAGTATTTCCCCAAAAGTCCTGGGGATCATCAAGATGTTTTCTGGCAAATCTGAGACTCGCTATATGTTCTTTTTGCTCTGCAGTGGGTTTTAGTCTTGTAACTCTGCCATGCAGGCCAATTATGCCCAGTCTCTTTCTTATGGTGGAGTCATGAACACTGACCTTAACTGAGGCAAGTGAGGCCTGCAGTTCTTTGGATGTTGTTGTGGGGTCTTTTGTGAGATCTTGGATGAGCCGTCGCTGCTCTTGGGGTAATTTTGGTCGGCCGGCGACTCCTGTGAAGGTTCACCACTTTTCCACATTTTCCCCATGTGTGTATAACGGCTTTCACTGTGGTTCACTGGAGTCCCAAAGCTTTAGAAATGGCTTTATAACCTTTTCCAGACTGACAGATCTCAATTACTTTCTCTCATTTGTTCCTGCATGTCTTTGGATCTCAGCATGATGTGTAGCTTTTGAGGATTATTTGGTCTACTTCACTTTGTCACTCAGGTCTTATTTAAGTGATTTAATGATAGTGAACAGGTGTGGCAGTAATCAGGCCTGGGTCTGGCTAGAGAAACTAAACTCAGGTGTGATAAACCACCTGAAACATTAAAGTGTGACAAAAAAAATCAGGAGGTGGCCAACACGTTTTCACACCACTGTAGAATGCACACACTTACTGTTAATATATTAATATATTTTAGATTTGTTTTTTCTTTAGACAAAGTACGTCTAAAATCACCAAATAAATAATTTTTACTTTGTTATTGAAGTATTATTTAAAGATGCACTGCCACACGTATTTCATTACTTTTATGGTAATGTCTGAAGTTTACCATGGACTCTAACATTTTTTGTGGAAAAAATGCCTTGGTTACCTTGTTTCAAGCCATTCTAGTGTGGTATAGAAAGCCTGCAGGAAGACTCAGCTCGATTTGTGCCAGTTCTCATTAATATTCAATGAGCTATGCTGCTTGGCTCTGATTGGCTAACTGCTAGGATACGAGAGCATGACTATTCATTCACCCAGCGCAATAAGTAGCCTAGGCTAGAGGAACTTTGTTTACAATCACCTGGAATTGCGGCAGAATGGCTTCTTCAGGTATATTGCCATATATATATGACCCTGAATCTGAAGAGATAGAAGCACCAGAAGAACCACAACCAGCTCGTTTAGCCATGGATGTATCTGAATGGTAATTTAACCATTCAAGTAAACCATCAAGCATTTTGAAACGTAATAAAATGTATTCGTGGCAATTGTCTTCTGACATTTTCACTTTTAAACCATTACACCATTGACTACTGGCCAAATGTGTGTAGATGACAAAAAGGGCGATGCCTGCATTTTCTTCAGAGTGCTGCTGCATAAAGTTTCATTCACATGAATGGGCCTTCCGTGGTCTGTTAAATCTATATAATTAGGCTATATAATTATTATAAAAATAATTATTACCAATTTACAATTATCCCTTACATAAGCAGCCAAATTTATACCAATGTATTAGCCTAATAAGTATTGGCTCACAAAAAACCTGACCTACCTTTTAGCTACACAAATTCTGTGGTCGCGGTCTCAAGTGGGAGAGCTCATGAATAGTAATGAGCTCGATCAATTCCACGTCACACTGAGCAGCTTTTCTAATTGACCTGATTTCTCCGCTGATTTCAGTGGCTAGAGCTGACAGGGGAGGTACTGTAGCAGTTCATTTTCACATTCCCGACACAACACAAACACATACAGGGAGTGCAGAATTATTAGGGAAGTTGTATTTTTGAGGATTAATTTTATTATTGAACAACAACCATGTTCTCAATGAACCCAAAAAACTCATTAATAGCAAAGCTGAATATTTTTGGAAGTAGTTTTTAGTTTGTTTGTAGTTTTAGCTATTTTAGGAGGATATCTGTGTGTGCAGGTGACTATTACTGTGCATAATTATTAGGCAACTTAACAAAAAACAAATATATACCCATTTCAATTATTTATTTTCACCAGTGAAACCAATATTACATCTCAACATTCACTAATATACATTTCTGACATTCAAAAACAAAACAAAAACAAATCAGTGACCAATATAGCCACCTTTCTTTGCAAGGACACTCAAAAGCCTGCCATCCATGGATTCTGTCAGTGTTTTGATCTGTTCACCGTCAACATTGCGTGCAGCAGCAACCACAGCCTCCCAGACACTCTTCAGAGAGGTGTACTGTTTTCCCTCCTTGTAAATCTCACATTTGATGATGGACCACAGGTTCTCTATGGGGTTCAGATCAGGTGAACAAGGAGGCCATGTCATTAGTTTTTCTTCTTTTAGACCCTTTCTTGCCAGCCACGCTGTGGAGTACTTGGACGCGTGTGATGGAGCATTGTCCTGCATGAAAATCATGTTTTTCTTGAAGGATGCAGACTTCTTCCTGTACCACTGCTTGAAGAAGGTGTCTTCCAGAAACTGGCAGTAGGACTGGGAGTTGAGCTTGACCCCATCCTCAACCCGAAAAGGCCCCACAAGCTCATCTTTGATGATACCAGCCCAAACCAGTACTCCACCTCCACCTTGCTGGCGTCTCAGTCGGACTGGAGCTCTCTGCCCTTTACCGATCCAGCCACGAGCCCATCCATCTGGCCCATCAAGACTCACTCTCATTTCATCAGTCCATAAAACCTTAGAAAAATCAGTCTTCAGATATTTCTTGGCCCAGTCTTGACGTTTCAGCTTGTGTGTCTTGTTCAGTGGTGGTCGTCTTTCTTACCTTGGCCATGTCTCTGAGTATTGCACACCTTGTGCTTTTGGGCACTCCAGTGATGTTGCAGCTCTGAAATATGGCAAAACTGGTGGCAAGTGGCATCTTGGCAGCTGCACGCTTGACTTTTCTCAGTTCATGGGCAGTTATTTTGCGCCTTGGTTTTTCCACACGCTTCTTGCGACCCTGTTGACTATTTTGAATGAAACGCTTGATTGTTCGATGATCACGCTTCAGAAGCTTGGCAATTTTAAGAGTGCTGCATCCCTCTGCAAGATATCTCACTATTTTTGACTTTTCGGAGCCTGTCAAGTCCTTCTTTTGACCCATTTTGCCAAAGGAAAGGAAGTTGCCTAATAATTATGCACACCTGATATAGGGTGTAGATGTCATTAGACCACACCCCTTCTCATTACAGAGATGCACATCACCTAATATGCTTAATTGGTTGTAGGCTTTCGAGCCTATACAGCTTGGAGTAAGACAACATGCATAAAGAGGATGATGTGGTCAAAATACTCATTTGCCTAATAATTCTGCACTCCCTGTATGGACCTAACACATATCAAAAAATACAAGTAAAAACGGTTTTGTGTGGAAGGGCACATTTAATTACAATAAGTTCTGTTGGTTCATGTTCCATGTCGATCAGCACATTGAGCTGGATACTGTGCTTTTAACCCAGAATCTGTTTACCATATATGTGATTTAAGGGTGTTGTGGTGTTATATGTGTTATATGTGTTATATGTGCATAAAGTGAGACTCAATTTAAATATTTGGTATTGATCAATAGTCATTGTGTAAATCTGTGTTTATTGACGTGATAAATACCAGTTTTATTGTGTATAAATGCTGCTCTTATGTACAAACCTTTACTGTTTTAAAACTTTGTGTTTGTTGATTATGATATGAGTTATAGATAGTTAATAATTATGAGTTATTAATAATAATCAATAGATGAGTTAATAATTATGAATCTGGGTATAAATAATTATGACTTAAGTGTGTTTTCCTTCATACAGATCAGAAGTGCAGATTTAACTCTGAGAGGAAAAAGAAAACGCAGTCTGATGATTTCACACACACTCGGCAAACAGGTTTTTGTTCTCTTTAATCACTATAGATACATACTGTATATAATATATATAATACACACACTATATATACTGTGTGTGTGTATATATATATAATATATATATACATACAGCAAAAAGCTGTATGTATATATGTGTGTGTGTGTGTGTGTGTGTGTGTGTGTGTGTATATATATATATATATATATATATATATATATATATATATATATATATATATATATATATATATATATACAGCTTTTTACTGTCTCTTTAAATTTGTCTCTATATATATATATAAATGTCTCTATATATACTGTGTGTGTATATATATATATATATATATATATATATATATATATATATATATATATATATATATATACAGCTTTTTACTGTCTCTATTTAAATTTGTTTTGTGTTTGTTTATTTTCATAATTATACAAACAGATGAAAACAACAAAAGTAATTTATTATAGAATTATAGAGCATTAGTAATAAAACTTAATTTACAGTTTATTATTGTTATTATTATTATTAAATGTTGCTGCTGTTTATATTTTATAAATGTGTAAATTTATTTCCATGTTCTCTTCCTTTAATATGTTCTATTTAATTATTGTTCTAATTTTTATTCTTATCTCATTTTTATCTAATTCATTTTTTTATCTTTTTTTAACCATTGATCTGATTGCTGCTTGTGAACGGAACTTGCAGTGATGCTTAAGGTAAGAACACAAACTGTACGCATTTTAAACTGTTCTGGGGAATTTAAATATTACAGAAACCATCAGAGCCCCAACAGCATTCCTCTGATAAATAAGGACAAAATATTATTTGTCAGCTTAAACACATGTTTTAATCAGGAATCTTTACAACTTAATTACATTCTTGATTAAAGTAAGCTATTATTATTTTTAAAATCTACACTGAGCATTGCTGGACTCCTTGTAGGTCTTAGGCTCCTCCCAGACAGTTAGTTTTAAACTCCGCCCACACATATTCTTTTGCTTAACCTCCACATCTTCATTCCATTTGTTGTTTGTGCTCAGTGGAAAGTATACGCATGTGTTTTTTATTGTTTTACTATATTTATATAGTATATATACACTATACCCTCTAGATTGCATTTATCTTTTCTTAGATTTAAATTGTACTTTTTGAGTGCATGCTGTTAAGAATCTTCACACACAGCTTTGACCTCATCAATACTTCTGAAAGAATCTGAGCTCCTCCATCGTGTTTTAATGACAATATTAATTGAGTAATCCAATAATGACGTTTGTCCTTCGGTGTTGTAATGTTTGTGTTTAAACTCTGGCGTGGGTGTGGCAGCATTCAGTCAGTGAAGGAGAACTGCGAGAAAACCGTATCACACTGAGCTCCACCTCAGGCAGGTCGCAGGCTCTGAGTGTGGAGGACAGTCAGCTGTGTTGCCCTAACACTGAGGATGCTACACACAGTGAGCTTCAGGATAAAGAAGAGAAGGGAAGTGAATCAGATGAAGTGATAATTAAGGATTTTAGCAACTCCATGATTTCCTTTTGGAGTTTCAGAGCTAAAGCCCTGCTGCAGCTCAACATGGTGAGATCTTTATTAAAGGCTGAGTTGCATGACATCATGCTCTACTAACACACTTAACACTGCTGTGCTGAGTTTGTGTTAGAATTGTAGGTGACCGTATAAAGGGCTATGACACCCCTGTAGGAAGCATGCTTGCTTTTTCAATTTCAATTCAATTTAATTTATTTGTATAGTGCTTTTATCAGTTCACATTGTCTCAAAGCAGCTTTACAGAAGTAATAATAAGTTTATTTTATATAGCGCCTTTCAACAACCTCGAGGACGCTTTACATGATGTGATATACAATCAAACAGAATTAAGGAGGTTTAGTAAACATCACTATACGTATACAAAACATACACATACACCATATAAAAGGAATCAAAACATCGAAACATCCCAATCAACAAACATGTACATTAGAGCAACAAACATTCTAGTAGAAAATACAGATGGTACATACAATACAGAAGAGACAAATAAAGAGCACAAATGACACAAATTAAATAACAGGAAGTGAAAAGATAAGTTTTCAGATTAGTTTTGAAATCCTGTAAAGACGCCAGGTCTCGAATGCTCCTGGGGAGAGAATTCCAGAGGCTGGGAGCCGCAATACCGAAGGCATTTCATCCTATAACGAGGAACCTCTAATAAATTAGAGTCAGAGGACCTAAGTGCACGGGCAGGGGTATATGTGTGAATGGGATCTGTGATATATTGTGGACAGGAGCGATGGAGAGCTTTAAATGTAGTGAGGAGAACTTTATATTGAATGCGGAAACTAATTGGGAGCCAGTGTAATCTGTATAAGATGGCGGTTATGTGGGAGGATTTCTTTGTGTGTGTTAGCACTCTTGCTGCTGAATTCTGGATATATTGGAGTTTCTTTAAGGAAGTTGATGGTAAACCATAAAAAATGCATTACAGTAATCTAGACAGGAGGTAATGAAAGCATGAACAAGGGTCTCGGCATCATTGATATTTAAACATGGGAGTAATCGGGCAATATTTCGTAGATGAAAGAAGGCAGATTTCGTGAGAGATGAGATGTGAGAGGAGAAAGACAAAGAAGAATCAAACACTATGCCCAGGTTTACATGACAGCCAGTGATATTAATTAGATCAATATTAAGAGATGAAGTACATTTAGGAGGGCCAACTAAGAGCAGATCTGTTTTATCTGTATTTAGTTTGAGGAAGTTCTTGGTCATCCATATGTTTATTTCATTGACAAGGAGTTATAAGGTCTATGGGAAAGGGATCAGTGTGTTTAAAGCTCATGTATAGCTGTCTGTCATCCGCATATAAGTGATAACTAAGCCCATGACGACGGTTAATGTGACCTAATGGAAGCATGTAAATAATAAAAAGTAAAGGCCCAAGAACAGATCCCTGAGGAACACCATATGTGACTGAAGCAATAGTCGACTTTGCCTGTTTTATAGATATGTAGTATTGACGATCAGATGGGTATGAAATAAACCATGACAAAATGCCCAGAGCAGATAGTTGTGAGATGAGAATGGAGTGAGATATAGTGTCAAATGCCAAAGAGATGTCAAGAAGAATCAAGAAACAAACCGAACCACGATCAACAGCCATGAGTAAATCATTAACCACCCCAAGTAATGCTGTCTCAGTACTGTGATGAGAGCGAAAACCAGATTGAAAAGTTACATAAAAGCTGTGCTGTGACAAGAAGTTGTGAAGTTGAGCAGCAACGACTTTTTCAAGGAGCTTTGAAAGGAATGGGAGATGGGAAATAATTAGTCAGTACAGAGGGGCCCAGGTCTGGTTTCTTTAGAATAGGGGTTACTGATGCAGATTTTAATTCTTGTGGAACAAAACCTGAGCTGAGTAGCTGTGAGATTAAATTTGATATAGGACCGGAAATAACAGAGGTGCATTTTTTAAGTAAGTTTGTAGGGGCTGGATCCAGATGACACGTGGAAGGATTAGTCAAGTCAAGAAGCTTTTATTGTCATTACAACCATATATAGCTGTTACAGTACACAGTGACATGAGACAACGTTTCTCCAGGATCAGGGTGTTACATAAAACAAAGACAGAGCTATAAGGACTTAGTAAGTTAGTCCTAGATACATAAAGTGCATCTGTGCAACCTGGTGTAAACAGTGCAGTACAAGACATACAAGACAGACAATACAGTACAGGACAAAAGACAGCGTAGACAAAAAGTTTCAAGACAATACAAAAAGTACAAAAAATACAATATATATATATATATATATATATATATATATATATATATATATATATATATATATATATAGTGTATATATATATTATATATTATTATATAGTGTATATATATTAATATATATACTATTGATTTTATTTTGAAAAGATTGCAAAAATAACTCCCAGTGCTCTGCTGAGCTACTGATGTCAGGTGGAGGTGGATGGGTGAGTTTCTTAACTATGGAACACAGTGTTTTAGGCCGAGATGTAGCCGTATTAATAAGGCCAGAGTAATAGGTTGTAGGAGCAGTCTGTAGAGCAGTCTGTAGAGCAGATTCTGTAGGGCAGGGTGACCACTGGGAGACGAGACTCCAACCAGGGGTAGAACATCAGGATTGACGAAGTAGCTCCGTAAAATGATATGATCAGGCTAAGAACTCGGAACACTGGGAGTGGCATATAGAGAGAGAGAGCAAGAGAGATAGATAGAGAGAGAGAATTGTAATTTTTCATGCTGAAATGTGAAAATACTGTACACTTCTCTTTTTCTTCACCCTTTACTTGTTGCTCTACATTATAGAGGCATTATAGATTACATAGATTCCAAGACTACATTATAGATTTTTGATGCACAGTCATGCGTTTTAAATGGATTTTATTTTCAGATTAAACTTTAACTTATGATAAGTTCAGAAATAAAATCAAAAGGTACTTTGTTTCATTTCCTTATCAACACTAATGATTGAATTCATTGTTATTTCTATAAGTTTTAATAGTAGACATTGTTACAAAGCAGATTTACAGAAAAATATAAATTCACAATAAAAATGTTAAATGTAAATTTAACCATAATGAGTGAGCCAGAGGTGACAATGATAAAGAAAAAACTCCCTGAGAGGATATGAGAGAGAACATTCAGCCTTTATTATTGCCACACATACATTACAGCACAGTGGAAATCTTTCTTTGCTTTTCACAGATTTTTTTTTGGAGGTTGGTATCAGAGCACTGGGGCAGTGATTATGTAGCACCCCTGGTGCACAGAGGGTTAATGGCCTTGCTCAGGGCACCAACAGTGGAACCTTGGTTGTGGGTGACATCAGGGTGACACCAGAGAATGTGATTATAAACTTCTCTTCTAGAACTGTGGACTATATAATCAAAAGATGCAGTTGTATTACCAGGGGCTTCATTATATTTAAAACATGAAGTCTGTCATATTGATTTTCTCAACTGATTCCTGACGGGGACTCAAGAAAGAAACTGATCATATCAACTGCAGTCTAAAGTCATCTCAATGGTCTCTCAGAAGTTCTACCCACAGCACTTCCATGTATCTCCAGACTCCATGTGTAGCACCTTAGCAGCAACAAGAGCCTCCAAGTGATGAGACATAAGAGTTTAACCAGAAATAGAGCATCAGGTCTGGAACACTGGGAGCTCAGGATTAGCATGTGGGGAGAGGGGATGAGAGAGAGAGAGTGAGACATGGAAATATTTTAGGTGTTCAGACAGGGACTCTGGCAAGACTAGCTATGAAATCATAACTAAAAGTGAGAGTCAGAAGATGATACAGACATGAGGGCTTCCTGGGGATGTAAAGCGTCCCACCACTCCACAGTCTGCAAACCTGAGGGACTTGTGAGGGTGGTAAGGAGACAACATCCAGACATCCCAGTTCACCAAACACTCTATGCCAAGGAACCCTCCAGATCTGCTCCTTTACCTAAGAAAAGCTATTCATAAAAAGCTAAACTAAACAAATGTGTTTTTATCCTGGACTTAAACACTGAGACTGTGTCTGAGTCCCGAACACTAATTGGAACGCTGTAGTATAGAGAAATCCTAGTACAAGCACTTGTGTCTCTCCCAGTTAAGCAGGAGGAAGTTAGTAAGAATCTACTGTCCAATGTCCTTCACACACTCTTTAGACTTATTAATCATATTGATTTCTTCAATCTTGAACAATTGTATGATGAGGTACCATATTTAAGGAGAAAAGCTGTGGGCCTTAAACAGAACCTTATGGAAGTCACCATTTACACCTACAAACTGATAACTATCAGACAAATCAGACCTCAGCTATGAGAGGGCAATTCCCTTAAGACCAGCAACAATTTATTGTCTTATCAAGTAGTACAGGAGAGGAGCACATTATACAGCTTATCATCTGTATTAGCTAATGCAGAAAATCACATCATCTACAGCTCTTCATGAGAACTATTGTCATTCTCTCACTGACTCCACCCTACATGTGAATGACCACAACTTATTATGCTTATTATTATTATTTGTCATTACCTGACCACTAAACCATATGGAGGTTTTGTTTTGTAATACTACTGACCTTTAAGTCTTTATGCATGGTTATAAATCATTAATGTTTGTGGATCAGGATAAAGAGTGGCAAGGACATGGAGACCCCCGAGTGTCACAGTTGGAGGAGACACAGATGTGTGAGGATCCAAACAGGAATAAGGTCAGATAATCACATTTACATCTCTACGTGTGCTACATTTTATTCATTATGACAAAATCATGCATGATACATGTGATATATTAAGAACAATCGATCCAAAAGGTTGACGGTCACAGTATGGTCATGTGTGAAATGTTTTTCTTCATTAGTTTTCTTCAGAGAGAAATGCTAATTACAAGTTTATCTTCAAGAACTAGATTTGACTGGCTCTGATTTTTGCCAATAGTCCAATTCAGTGCAATTCAGTTTTATTTCACTTTTGGAAATACCACAAAGAATTATAGATTTATAGAAATATAGATTTAGATTTATCCCCAATGTGTTGAGCAGCTGTATACTACAGAGTCACACTGTGCTGTGTGTTGAAAGGACCTTTGGTATGGACATCATGATCATATGTATTTCATTAGTTTTAACTTTATGTCTATAGTTTCCAGGTGACGTTATCCACTCTATAATGAATGAGACTTAAGCATAATTTCTAGCAAGTGCAATCATCAGGTTATCCAACTGAGACCATACACAGCTTTGTTATGGTGTCCATGTACTCCCATCTATAGCAACCTCATGGCAAAGCCTAAGCTGTGCATGTAGAACCATCTTCAGCAGCAATAATTCTAATGATTGAGGCTTAGGAGGCTCAAGGAGATGTAGAGCATTAGAATGGGATCAGGTCTAGAGGGCAGCAGGATTAAGGATCACTGTCAGCTCATTAGATAATGGGAGTATTTTTTAGCTCATCATACAGGGAATGCATAGATTATTAGGTGTTATTTCTTGTAATGGGTCAAGAAGATGTACATGCAGAGACTCAAACAAAACTAGCTATGACATCATAATTTTGCCCCAGGCCTTCTTTTCAGACATCATTGTGTAACCTGAGTCAACACCTTATAGTCTGGGGTTCAATAGCTGTTAGGTTAAAGGATTTAGGTACATAGCCAGTGCTAAGTGAGTATTCTATAAACCTGATTCCAAAAAAGTTGGGTCATTACAAATCGTGAGTAAAAACAGAATGCAATGATGTGGAAGTTTCAAATGTCAATATTTTATTCAGAATACAACATAGCTGACATATCAAATGTTTACACTGAGAAAATTTATCATTTTAAGGGGAAAATAAGTTGATTTTAAATTTCATGGCATCAACACATCTCAAAACAGTTGGGACAAGGCCATGTTTCGCCCTGTGTGGCATCCCGTCTTCTTTTTATACCAGTCTGCAAACGTCTGGGGACTGAGGAGACAAGTCGCTCAAGTTTAGGAATAGGAATGTTGTTCCATTCTTGTCTAATACAGGCTTCTAGTTGCTCAACTGTCTTAGGTCACATTAACTTTGTCACATCTTCCTCTTTATGATGCGCCAAATGTTTTCTTTGGGTGAAAGCGCTGGACTGCAGGCTGACATTTCAGTACCTGGATCCTTCTTCTGCAGCCATGATGTTGTAATTGATGCAGCATGTGGTCTGGCATTGTCAAGTTGGAAAATGTAAGGTCTTCCCTGAAAGAGACGACGTCTGGATGAGAGCGCATGTTGTTCTAGAACTTGGATATACCTTTCAGCATTGATGGTGCCTTTCCAGATGTGTAAGCTGCCCATGCCACACACTCATGTAACCCCATACCATCAGAGATGCAGGCTTCTGAACTGAGTGCTGATAACAGCTTGGGTTGTCCTCGTCCTCTTTAGTCCGGATGACATGGCGTACAGTTTCCCAAAGAGAACTTCACATTTTGATTCATCTGACCACAGAACAGTTTTCCACTTTGCCACAGTCCATTTTAAATGAGCCTTGGGCCAGAGAAAACGCCTGAGCTTCTGGATCATGTTTACATACGGCTTCTTTTTTGACCTATAGAGTTTTAGCCGGCGACGGCGAATGGTGGTGGATTGTGTTCACCGACAATGTTTTCTGTAAGTTTTCCTGAGCCCATGTTGTGATTTCCATTACAGTAACATTCCTGTATGTGACGCAGTGCCGTCTAAGGGCCCGAAGATCACGACATCCAGTATGGTTTTCCGGCCTTGACCCTTACGCACAGAGATTGTTTCAGATTCTCTGAACCGTTGGATGATATTACGCACTGTAGATGATGAGAACTTCAAACTCTTTGCACTTTTTCTCTGAGAAACTCCTTTCTGATTTTGCTCCACTATTTTTTGCCGCAGCATTGGGGGAATTGTTGATCCTCTGCCCATGTTGACTTCTGAGGGACACTGCCACTCTGAGAGGCTCTTTTTATACCCAATCATGTTGCCAATTGACCATATAATTTGCAAATTGGTCCTCCGGCTGTTCCTTATATGTACATTTAACTTTTCCGGCCTCTTATTGCTACCTGTCCCAACTTTTTTGGAATGTGTAGCTCTCATGAAATCATTTCAAAATGTCTCACTTTCAACATTTGATATGTTATATTATAGATAGGTTTATGAGATTTGTAAATTATTGCATTCATTTTTTATTCACAATTTGTACAGTGTCCCAACTTTTTTGGAATCGGGTTTGTACATTCTGTAGTATTCCAGATTTATTGTATATAGGACTATCGTATAGGATAAAATAAAACTACTGTAAGATTTGAACACTTTATTATGTCAGCAACATATGTATGTGTAAGATAAGGACTATTCCTTGCACTTAGTGATTAGTCTGGTGGGATGTGTTGTGGTGTTATAGAGAAATCCATGCTGCATATCTTGGTTCATCTTGGAGAAAGTGGCTTCAACCCCAAAATCAGAGTATCCCAGTCCCTCAGGTTTCCAAGTCAAACTATAAAATGTTTAGGGATTTAATGCACAGTGATGTGAAATATGCTGAAAACTGTCTTTTTTGAACATGCAGTTCTCATGAATATTATTAGCGATATATCTCTAAACAAAACCTCTGGCCTTACGTACAAAAATATTTACAACCCTAACTGACCTTCCTTTGAAAGCAATAATAAAGAAAAAGAAAATTTTGGATCAGGAGAAATCTACAGATTGAGCAGAATTAAGAGTCTTTTTTATAGCTAGTGATTGTTATACCAGGGTGGCTAAAATTGTTGAAACCAGTAAATTGATTAGAGTTTGGAATTGATACAAACAGGATAACGAACAGTAAGTTTATATGACTGAAAAATTTTTATTCTTTACTAGCTTACTTCCTGTTTGATGTATATTTTAAAGCTAATTCTAGGATGCAATGTAGTAACAAGAAAGTCTAGATTTAACATTGGTGGCATTCCTGTTAATGCCATTGAATTATGTTTTACTTCATTTAAATTAAATATATAATTGAATCACTAGATTTTTAAAACTGATGAGTTTAATTCTGAAGCGTTTCTTGATTTGCAGACTTCACAGAGCATTTCCCAGTTCCAGAACAACATAGCAGAGCTTGGATATGAAAAGGGACTGAAGTCTGATTGTGATCTAGCCCAGATCAGACACAATGTTTATCACATGAGCACTGTGGAGGGATCTGACCAATACAAGTTAAAAGAAGAAATTGTGCTGAATCAGGATGGACAGTCTTCGGAAGACGAAGTGGAGGAGGACTGTGCAGAAAGTGAGAATCACTCCATCCTTCCATCGTCTGTTCTAGATAAGGCCGGTGTCATTGCTGAACATTTTATTGCTAACACTCGCCGCAGTAGTGCAGCACCAGATGAGCTTCGGTCTCCTCACCGAATTCAGCAGGAAGTAACATCAAGCAAAAATGAGGCTGTTAATTCTGCCCTCCTGTCCCCAAGAGAGGAGATGGTGTCTGGATCAGATCGACATGTTTGTAGAAGGAGAGATTCGACTCTGTCTAAACAGGAACAGCTGCTGATTGATAAGGTCAGGCACTACTATGAGAATGCTGAAGAGAATGATGCAGGTTTCAGCTTAAAGCGAAGAGAGAGTCTGACGTACATCCCGAGTGGGTTAGTGCGCACTTCTGTCAGCCACTTTAACAAAATCCCTCACACTGAACAGATTAAACCTTCAAACACAGAAACGTCGTTATTGACTTCATCATCTGCAAGTTCTGACATCACCACAAAACCTGATAAACACAAAGATCTGTTCAGCACAGAGGTTGATGGCTCCATGTGTCTCAAATCAGAAGAGGAATTTTTCCGTTCATCAGCTGAAATGATTAAGGTTTGGCAGAAAATGGAGAAAGAGGTCACAAGCTCTCTGAGAGAAAATAAGTCCAGAGATATTTCACGATTCAGAGAAACGTGTTCACTTTCCCAAAGTTTCAGTACAAACAGAGAAGGTCAAGTTAAAGAACAACTGAATACTGCTGAAGATCTCAGCACTATTACAGAAGAATCACCAGTCAAGGTGAAACACTGCTATACCTATTATACCTTAATATTATACACAATAAATGTGTGTGTTTTACACTTGATTTTCAAAGACTTTTCTGAATTAACTGAAAAAAATACAATTATTTTGTCTTAATTAAGGGTAAAGAAGATGAAAAGGAAAACCAGACAAGAGATGTACATGTCTTAAGCCTGACAGAGAAGTTCAACCAGCACTTACAGAGCAGAGAAACGATTAATCAGTCCATGAAACAGACCTCAGAGACGACCATATATAAAGATCATCAAATAAATATACCATCGAAAACAGATGAAGAGACCAAAAAAAGCCTCAAAGGTGAGAGTTTCATATTATAATAATATCATAACATTATAATGCAATCAAGTATATATGTTGAGAGGACAGGACTGTTGTGGATACATGTGAACTTTGATGAAAATCTATTACTGTATAATGTAATTATTAACCTTGTTTATGACCTCAGAAGTGACCCTGTCACTGTGACCTCTGGTGAACATGTGGTATTACAGTACACTGTACTTCTCAAAATAAGTGCAAAACAAACCTTTGTAGGAATACCAGGGAAGTAAGTATACACACCCCTGAACCTTGTTGAAGCATCTTTTCATAAAACCACTCAGTCTTTTAGGGTAAAAGTGTAACTGCATTTATATGAGGTCTGGGTCATTGTCACTACTGGACACCTGAACATTTTGCACTAAAATCAAATTGTATTTGCAGTTCATGATTCTCTTCAGCTTGAAAAGCAGAATTAAAGCACAGTGCTACCACCACCATGCTGCACCATGGGGACGGGGCTCTTTTGTTCATGTGCTATTTTTACACCAAACAATTCTTTTGGAATGATGTAATTATTAAACATTTTG
This sequence comes from Tachysurus vachellii, assembly GCF_030014155.1. Lineage (NCBI taxonomy): Eukaryota > Metazoa > Chordata > Actinopteri > Siluriformes > Bagridae > Tachysurus > Tachysurus vachellii. Next base: position 15,850,572 of record NC_083462.1, on the reverse strand, counting down.
GAGTTTGGCGTCTCATCAAACCAGAACACATTTTGGCACATGCTTTGGGGTGATTTAGTTGAGCTTGATGTTTCTTTTGTGAGAAACGGCTTCCCAGTCATGTGAAAAATACAGGAGATAGCAGCTGCTGTATCTGTAATGCTGCTATAGCTCTCTTGGCAGTCTCCATGGTAAGGTTCTTTGGAGAGTTCTCTTCGTATGGTGCTTTGAGAGTGGGGAGAGTTCTGACAGGAAATATCTTCTCCTTCAGGAATTGCCACCTTATTGTGAGGGTCTTGTATGCCTCACTGATCCTAATAGCTATGTTCTAGACTTCGTAAGAAACTGGTCCTATTTGAGAGCAATTCATAGATACTAATGAAAAAAAGAGAAGAGCCCACTCTTTCGAAACCTGTGGTATTTTGTTATTAGATTTCTGTGCTAATCAAGTTTTGTCCATATTGCATTCCAGGATCAAACATAAGTATCTTAGTGCCTGGCCTACTGGGGTGAATGAAATTTTCCCTGAGATGTCTTACCTGACAAACCTTTTCAACACTGCATAGCAGATTGGAGTTGTGGTACCTGTCTTTTAGAGGGTTTGTTCCAGCTCACTCCTTAGCAATGTGGATTATTTCCTGACTGGGGAAGCCAGGGCTGCTAGGGACTGGGGATTTGCTGTCACAGATTTTATTTATAATTTTCTAGACAGAAGCTCTAGATGCAGACAGAGAACAGAGGATGACCGGTGCGTCTGCTTCATTGCTCTCAGGATTGCATCTTTGTTATTTGCAGATGATGTGGTTATGTTTGCTTTATTGAGCAGTGGCCTTCAACATCTTTTTACATCTTTCCTGTAGCCTTGGTTCTCAAGGGTGGGTTGTTTCCTTCATGTTGGGAATAAGATATTGCTTCTAGCAAAAGATATTATCTTGGAATTTGTGAATCCTAAAGAGGAGCTAGGTAATTGGCTAGGGAGAGGGAATGCTGGGCATCTCTGTATTGACTGATGCCCCTGTGACCTAGACCCAGATAAGTAGAAGAAAATGGATGGATGGATAATTGATCAATTTTTATCACAAAAACCTTTTTATAGGTGTGTAGACATTCAATATGTGTATATGTATGTGTGTATCTGATATAGGTGCATTTTTGTATCTACTATGTACATCATAAATCTTGGCTTTGCAACATAGAGATCGGTGTTTGGATAATGTGACGTAATATTTGAGTTAATAATATCTATCATTTTCACAGCTTCCCTTCAAATTCATAAAATTGTACTTGGTAATCTTAAAATGGTACTATTATAAGGTCATTTGTCAAGAGAGTGTATTTGAAATCTTTCTATTAGAAAGGTTTTGTCAGACTATTTTTACATTACATATATATCCATTATCACAAAACAGAACTTTAAAATATAGTAATTTAAACTAATTTAAACATTTTGATTGTCAGTCATTTAAAATGGAATATGACAGCAAAGTGTCAGTGACGTCATTCGGATTGGTAGAAGGTTCTGTTCAGCAAGAAAAAAAGGAAACGTGGTCATTAAAAGATTATGTAAAACAGAAGAAGATAAAATTGCTGTTAATACCTAGACTGTTAATATCTACACTGGAACACACAGACATAGAGGAGCACACAGAATTAAATCATTGGAGAGCTACCCTGTATCTTCTGTTTTATTTGCACCGTTAACAAACAAATGAACCATTAGCATTACATTATGTAAAAAAACAAATACAGTCTAATTACCAAATACTACAGTGGTTTTCAACAGTGCACTTACATGTGAACCTGAAAAGCCTTTAGGTTTATCAAATAAAGGGATAACACCACAGTTTAAAGCAGCTGCTCATAGTAGGAAGAGCAGGAATACTACTTTTAGACCTTGAAGACAGTAAAACATTAGTTTGACTTCTAGAGATGATGTAATAACTACACTCTGTGCCTGATGTTGATTAAACTGTTTTAATTTTATTTTACAGGAAAACCAAACCTGGCACTCTCACTGACAGCATGTGTTCAGACAACACAAGACGTACGACCTACTCATTCTTTCTCCTCCAGTAATGTGACAGTTTTATCACCAGAACCTTCACACTTGAAAAGTCCCATGCCAGTTGAGGGTTTTCCTTGGCCGAATGTAAGCAAGCTGCGTTCCATATACACTTCTCTGGAGTGCGCTCCTCTCACATCATCCACTTCTGGTGCAAACACACTCAGTCCAGGCTGCAGCATAGACAGCAAAACATCTCGGATTCAGCGCTCTGGATCTCTGGATCAGAAATTGGTTGGCTTTGGCTGGACTAATTTACAGAACATGAAGGGGAATAGTGATTACTGCATCTCAGCACAGGCAAAATTAACCAACAACAGGACCATTTCTGTGCTGGAAAAATTCAACACACACCCCAGCCAGTTACAAAATGCTGTCCAAAGCAAATCAGGAAACGGAAACAAAGAAAATAATACTGATAAACACAGTAATGCCACACAACAGGGTGTCGTCAGAAACCTCTGTGAAAAATTTCTTAATCTTAGTTAAGTGAACGGTAAACTGTGTATATACATGTAGAGTAAATTAGGAATTGCTGTGTAGGGAAGATGAAGGTGTTTGCCCTCACAATTACTTATATAAATATAACATAATCTAAAGCAGAGACACACAACAAATGTATGTTGTGTCACTGCATGGTCAAGCCTCTGAAACAGCTTCAGATCATTTGGTTCAGCTTCACACTGAAACTGTACTGAATCAATGGCAATTTTCTCTTCTAAAAATTAATCTTCAGTTCTATCTGAAAAACTAGTGTGCAGGCTTTAATTTAAGCCAAAGAGGAGGCAGACTTCATAGGTGACTAGAGACCCAGACGAGGTATTACACAGTCAGGTGTGACTCCTGCTTAACCCTTTGGGATAAAGTTTGACTATCCCTTATTCAAAAAGGTGTTGTGGAGGTGGAGAGCACTGTCTTAACACATCACTCAGTGTTCAGTTGACTTGAGATGTGATTTATGTCATTTTTTTTATCAAACCAATTATTGAGCCTTTGTACCCTATGGATGGAAGATGAGTATTCCTGTAAGAGACCACAACTATCTGCAGAGAAATGTTTCAAATGTAATGAATGAGAACCATTATCTTAACCCTAGGAGTGATTTGGGTTTGAGTCGAGAAAATACATGGGATTGGTCAACTGTAAACAAAATTGTGACAAGTTTGATTAGATTTTCTCATTTCTCTTTTTAGTCTTTAATTTCATTTTTCAAAGTAAATGTGGACTGAAATGGATTAAAAACATTAACCGTTAACCTTTAATTAATGCACTAACATGAGAGTTGAGATCATTTTAGGTTTTTAGTATAAAATATGTAAGGAATATTATTTTTAAATTTAAATTGGTTTTTATTTATATGATTTTGCAACTTATTTAACACTAAACTTTATCCTGTATAAAAATCTATGTAAATGTGTTTTTTCTTTATCTATAACAACCATGCCGTGGAATTTTCACCAAACATCTGATTGTAATTTATAGTAAACATTCCTTTACAGCATTTTATTCCAGTAATTAGTTCATTTTATCTAAACTGTAAATTGTAAAGATCACCTTTGTAATTCTCCTGAAGAAAAGCATTAAGTAAACCTTTAAAAAAATAAAAAGGTTGTTTTCTTTATATTCTGATTGCTATATAATAATTTCTGATATTTATTAAGATCTTGAAGATGATTGTGTTTTATGTAGACATTTTTATTAAAAATGCAAGATAAATAAGTGTGTAGTGTTTTCCTGTATTTTGTCTCTAAACATCATTAATGATGATCTGAGGAAATAAACCGTGTCCAGCAACAGGAGTCAGTAGTCTTACACACAATCAGGTTTGACTTCTGATACTAACACGTTTCAAATCAATTCTATTTGTATATTGCTTGTAACACACATTGTCTCAAAGCAGCTTTGTGGAATGTAAAAAAATAAAACAAACATTTCAAGGTGTAATAATAGAATTATATTTAAGTGAATAATTATATTTATCCCTAATGAGCAAGCATGATGCAATTTTTGTGGATTTGTGGAAGAAACCTTGAGAGGAACCAGACTCAGAAGGGAACCTCATCCTCATTTGGGTGATGCTGGAGAGTGGTATTATAAATAATTTCCTTTCTACAGTTGTATACAGTCACATGGATTTGTTTAACATCTTAGTTCATTACAGATTTAACACTAATTCCTCCGTTCTGAAACCTTTAACTGTACAATGAAGAAAATACAGCATATATCGAAAGTTTGAGGATAATATCCTCTCAATCAATACAAAACAAAGTCCTCACAGAGTTGGCATCTTCTCGTTTAAGGTATGAATTCTTCATGCAGAGGAATCCAACTGGGGCTGCCATAATCTTTATATGTATACAAGGAAGAGCAAATAGCAATTGATTCTAAAAAAATAACCAGTGTAGAGATGATAAAATTGGGGTTATATGATCATACTTTCTTGTCCTAGTGAGAACTCTGGCAGCTGCATTTTGGACTAACTGTAGTCCAAACCACCTACTAATGCATTACAATAGTCCAGTCTAGAGGTCATGAATGCATGAACTAGCTTCTCAGCATCAGATACAGACAGGATGTTTCTCAGCTTGGCAATATTTCTAAGGTGGAAGAAGGCTGTGTGTTTGTAATATGGGTGATATGATTTTCAGAATGCATCCCTCTGAATACAGGATTTTGGGGCGATCAGTAATATTTCTGTCTTTTATATCTTGCGCACTCGGTTAAACCAGCATGAAGTTGCCCCCCACCCAACACAAAACGTCAGCAAAATAGTCTCGTTCCTTTGTGCTCAGTTTGTGCTGCAAAAATTTTTGTTTGTGCTGCTTTGGTTTTTTAGATATTAAAAGAATAATTATAGGTAAATCTAGGTCACTCAGCCCCCCCACCTGCTCCAAATTTAACCAAAATAGTCTCGTTTGTACTGTTTCGGTTTTTATAATATTAAACATTTTATTATAGCCGATAACGTCATCAGCCCCCCACCTGCTCCAAATTCAACAAAAACGGTCTCATTCGTTTGTGCTTCGTTTGTGCTGGTTTGTGCCGGTGTTTTAATATTGAACATTATAGGTGGGTTATAAATGCTGGTATTACAATACTAGAGTAAAATAGATCATTTAGCTGGTCACACATTAGGATTCATGAGCAGTGATTATTTTATTTCAGGTTTGTCATTTGTTCAATCTCTCACCCTCATATTTCATGTTAGTAAAGATGTTTTAATAGAACGACAACTCAACTGTCAAGACTATTAAACAATTCAATAAAGAATTATCTTTACTTCCCTGGTCTCTCCTGACTTTTTATTTTATTTACAAGGATTATCTGCTACACTTCACTGCCACCACTAGGCACAAGTGTCAGTGTCAAAATCAGTGTCGAGTTCGTTGAGAAAAGATAGATACAAATCAAACTACAGAAGTCGTTACTAAATCAAATTTCCAGCCAATGTAAGTACAAAGTTTTAACACTGTCAATTACAACATTATTCGTTAACTTCAAGAATAGCACAACATACAATAGAGCTAAGATGTTTAATGTTTACTGAACAGAAAACTCATTGCTAATATAATACTGCTAATGAAGCTATGACATGCTAATTACAACTGCACATCTGACGCATGTTAGATTTTTTTAATACATTGTACATCTAGGGGTCAACATTACCATATTGGTCCTAATATAAGATATATTATGTGCAATGTGCACATTGCAAATTGCACATTTTCACGTCAACTCATTATCTATATCTTTATCTGTATAACTGTTCTGCAATTTCTGGAGTTTGCTCCTAGGAATTTCACTCACCAAGGCACATGTGCTGTGGTGATGTGACAATGAAAGTGACTTGACATGAAATATGTATTCAGACCAATATAGTAATGCATGAAAATAAGTTTAAAGTGTAGATGACATTTTTAAGTCAGGATTATTTAAGTGGGTAATTATATTTTGCTTATCCCAGATGCCCAAGAAATCAACAGTTGACAGGGATTCCATTTTCACCATCTTATGTTCAGGAAAAGATGCCATAGTCCAAAATGGCAATATAGCTACGCCTAATCAGAGTATCTGGACAGAGCTTAGTAAGCAGCTAGAAAACAAGATCACCGCAAAGGCTCTATACACCTTTACTAAATTAAACAGACACAACATCTGGACTGTTTTATGATTTACTCATGAAAGTGATCATGAAACAAGTGGCAGTAGTGATGATTTTGAGCCAGGGTCCCTTTCCCCCAGACCCAAAGATTCCTGGACTTTTGATCTTGAAGTTCCATTTCAGAAATGGATTGAATTCATGCCTGAAATAGTACAATGCAAAAACAAGTTCTCTAAAACAAAAAAGGGAATACACAATTTTGAAGCCTGGCATCTGGACATGTGATAAATCATCAAATTTGGCAAGAAGTGAAATGCTCCTGCACATTTGCCTTTAAAAGGTCTATCCATCAGTCACTGAGAAATACACTGAAATCAGAGGCAACTGTAAGGAGTGTCATGGCCACATTGTGACAGAGAGCCTGAAATAAATTGCCCAGTGGTGCTCAACAGTTTAATTAAAAAACACTGATGGTTCCCTTCACACTGGCTGTTCCAAGCAAGCAAAGCAAACAAGAGAGAAATGACGGAGTTAGGTGACAAGGATCCCATTTTGTCTCTGCAAATGTTAAAATACAGTGAACCTCACAGTGGCAGCATTAAAGACATTGGACTGAACAAATTTTTGTCACTATTGGAGTCGCACACAAATGTACATGTACAAATCCTTATCAAAGTTGTCTACTTACCCAGTTGTGAGTTTTGATGCAACTGGCTCAGTAGTGAGGAAACTACAGAGACCAATTGGCAAATCTGGCCATATATTTTTGTATCAGGGTGTTCTGGCAGTGGGACTGCTAGAAGAAAAAAAACACATCGCATAAAGGATTTCTTTGTGAGGTCAATGGCACAGCTTCTCATGTCACAGTCCATGGAGGATGCAAGAGAGCTACTATGCAATATTATTATTATGGCTCTCTGTGAAACAGAGGGAAATGACAGCTCTGGAGCCCCCAACATATCAAAAAGATGCAAGAAATTCCTGAAAGCTCGAATTGCAGAAGAGTGTGTCATCATTCCAGATATAGAGACCTGGAAAAAGTGGATCCATGTGAGCAAACACAGACAGACCTATGGCAGTGGGTGACAGACATATGTGAAGAGAGCAGGTCACTTGCCATAGATAACGGTGATCATGACAATATGCACTTCCTCCCTGAGATTATTCCAAATATAATCTGGCTGGCAAATTACTTGCCACTCTGGACAGGGGTAATGATTCCTCACTTCCAAGGCACCAGCCTTACAGCAAGTTCTGCCAATGTTGAAGCAATGTTCAAAAACATCAAACGCGGTCTTTTCAAGCATGAAAACTTGCCTATTCGGGTGGATCGATTTATTGCACAACTTCTGTTCTTCATTGTAGGCAACATTTGGACTTGTTTTGCAAAACAAAAAGGTAAGGGAAAAGGTGAAGAGGATGCAACTTTTGGAACAGTGATTGTGAACAGAATCTCCTCCAGTTTGTGAAGTCCATCACCACAAAGGGTCTGAATGCACAGGCCTACATAAAGAGGGCAGAGCTGCTGAGTGGAATATTCAAAGCTGTCCAATTGAAGTCTGGTGCTCTCCAAATCAGCGCACAGTGCCACATCTCCACTGTCATTGAAAAGTCAATGACAAAACGTGCATGTGTTTCCTTCACAAAACAGTGCTCCTCACAGTACTGTGCCCTCAGCACACAAGTCACAAGGGAAATTCCATATGTTTGTACTTCTGTTGCTGTACTTCAGGCTTCTGGCATGGGTCATCTTCAGACCGCAGTGGAAGAAGGCCTTAACCTCCCGGAGTCCCCCTATCTCAGGCTAATCCAAAGTCCATCACAGTCTCCCTCTGCATTCAAGACAGTTATCTCAGGAAAAGTGCTCTGTGCAGGGAAAGTTTCTCACAGTTACAGACTGGGAGAGCTTCTGTGGATTGACACTGACCTGGGAAGAAACGACACAGAATTTCCTCTGTGTGAATTTCCCTCCAATATGATGCTCCAAGGACAGAGATTTACTTTAAAGGCAGTCAATGCTTTCAGAGAAGGTTTAACCCAGGATGCTCTTAGACATTATGTGGCTTATTGCAGGAGGTCTCCATGTGTCTGGGAGATGTATGACGACCTGAGAAGTGGAGTGACAGGAGCGTCAGAAAACAAAATATGCCCACATGCTGTTTTCTACACAAAAGACTGATTGTATCATTGAAATTTATCAATTTACTCCTGTTTGGAGAAGTATCTGCAGTTGGTTTTGATGTTTTTACTAATGTCTGTGTGGTATTTTTGGCTTGAAGAATACTGCCTTGTCAGTATTAAGTGTTTTGAAGTTTAAGTTGTTAAAGGTCCATTTTTTTGTTACTGGATTTTTGATTCAATTTCAAAAGTAAAATACATAATTTTGGCTTAATTCTTAATTCATTGAGACACACACACACACACACACACTCGGCAAGGATGTATTAAATGGATTAAGTTAATTAAAAAGAGTAAAGACATTTATGTTGTTAAAAACATTTCAGTCAGGACCACTTTGTCAAATGAGCATTTATTAGATTATATGCATACAGTTAGTGTTGGCGGTATGGTTCTGTTCTGGGCAAAAATCCATGCGCCCGTCCGTGCGCATGCACGGACAGAGCAGCGAATAGAAAATAGAATAAACCCCCCGTATAACAGAACCATTAATCATGCATAGTATTAATATGCTCACTTACAGGTTTTGAAAATAAATAAATAGATGAATAAATAAATAAATAAAGTAGAGAGGGAGAGAGAGAGAGAGAAAATATGTGATGAAGATTTATAACGTAAACTGGTACAACAAACAACGGGTTCTGGCTGGGTGGAGTCGGGGTTGGAGGAGCAGAGATGCGCTAGAAAGCGGCTCAATGAATGGGAATTTAAAGGGTCAGATAATATGGATGTCGTAACCGGATTGGTGTGCGTCATGAATTATCAGCTGATGCAGCTTGACGACGTGGCCTGCCTGAACTAACGCGATGCTTGATTTCAGTTTCAAATACTGTTCCTTTTACCTTTCTATTCAAAGAATCCACATAAAAATTCTTAATTGAGCACAAATTATAATTGCTATTTAAGCATCAAATCATGGTATCAGAATGATTTGTGAAAGTTCATGTGACACTGAAGACTGGAGTAATGATGCTGAAAATGCAGCTTTAATCACAGGAATAAATGACACTTTACTATATATTCACATAGAAAACAGCTTTTACATTGATATAATATTATACTGTTTTATTGTATTTATGATATAATAAATTCAGCTTCGATCACAGGAATAAATTACACTACTTTATATTCAGAGAACAGATTTCACAACATTTCTGTTTTTACTATATTTTTGATGTATATGCATACATACAGCTTAAGAGACTTTGAACAATCTTAATGTTTTCAAAGTTCTGACTGGTACTGTATGTTTATATGCTTATTGGTGCGTGCATTTATGAGAGAGTGTTACTATTACTACTGTTTTTCACATAAGAACATAGAGTACCAAGTAAAAACACTTACCATCGCTGTGTCCGTTAAAAGCTGAAAGCGCACGGTAAATAGATACCAGTTTAGTGAATGCGACTATTTAATGTGATTTGGTTTGCCATATAGATCTTACCTTGACTTAACTGAGTGACCTTAGAATGACCACCTAATATTATTTTAATATTATAAAAACCGAAACAGCACAAATGAAACTTTTAGCAGCACAAACCAGCACAAACGAATGAGACCGTTTTTGTTGAAATTATTGCATGTGGGGGGCTGATGACGTCATCAGCCATAATAAAATGTTTAATATTATAAAAACCCGAAACAGCATAAATGAAACTTTTAGCAGCACAAACCAGCACAGAGCACAAACGAATGAGACTAAATTTGGAGCAGGAGTGACCTACATTTACCTGTAATTATTCTTTGTGATTAGGCTAGGCAGGTGTGAAATGTTTATTTGTTTTCAAAAATAGTAAAAAACTGTAAGATAATAAAGCACAATAGAAATAACATATAAAATCTACCTGTATGACTGTTTCGTCCTTCATTATTCATCGTAGGTATGCTCTTTTTTTTTTTTTTTTTTTTTTGAAAGAGGCCGTTTTTCCAGGACCTCCAGAAACGCCCACTTTACATCGTGGTAACGAAACCCCTGGAATTTAGTGAATACCTGAGATAATAAGTATGTTTGAATTTTTTTAGGGTTGTGTAATCTAGTTATTTATTCTCTATAGCATTTTGCTAGCTTTCCCTTTCCTATTTTAGTTTTTCCTATTTTTTTGTTATTATTGCTACCACTATGATTTTTTTCAATTACTTTGTTGATTACTTACACCAAAAAGTAATGCGTTACTGTTAAAAGTAACTTTTTAGTTTTTTAAAGAACGTTCTTTAATGTTCCCATTAATGCCCTTTTATGCATTATGGTCTATACAAACACAAAACCAGACATCCCAAGTGTCCCGGATGGTCCGGGAGACTCCCACATATTGATAGTGGCTCTCTGATGCAGGGCCCCTGAGCGAGGCCCTTAACCCTCAATTGCTCAGGTGTATAAACTGAAATAAGAAAAATGTAAGTCACTCTGGATAAGAGTGTCTGCTAAATGCTGTAAATGTAAATGTTGTAGCACGCACACGGCAGAGAGGGAGGGGGCCAATCCTGATTGGCCTGTTTCGGTAAGCCATCCAATCAGTGTGTTGTCAGTGTGGGCGGGCTATAGCCCATGTGTTTCGGAACACCTACTTACTGCCGCACATACTTGAATAAACGGAAACACACCCACAGTTTGTCTTCTTCATGTTTACAGTGGTTGGCATCCACCAATCCGTCGCTGCTGTAAACAGGTTAGGCTGTAGGCTGTAGCCAAAATGAATTAATTTAAAAAAGTAACAGATAACACACCATATGGTAACGCTAACGGAGTTACTTTATTTAAAAAGTAACACATTACAGTATTAGTTATTGTCAAAAATAACAGCATTACAGTAACGCATTACTGCCCAACACTGATGATGGGCTGTTGTGTGATTGGTGCTATTCACGAGTAGAAGACTTGGCCTCATTTAAGGTCTGTAGGCCTACAGACCACCACCCTGCATGCTGTCCTAGTGGACCCAGGGAGGCTGAATACATACCTTGGCCTGTCCAGGATGACTCTTTGTTAACACTGCAAGGTTTCCCAAGTCAAACGGACAGGATCTGCAAACGGGTCTGGTGGCCGCGACTAATTTGTCCAGGAATCATGACAGGGCACTAGCCAAGAACCTCTTCATTAACACAGCTAGATATCTGAGATGCTTGTTCTCCTTTCTTTAGCTAAACCAGAGATCCAGAGATCCATGCAAAAAGCATCACCTCCAGATGGCCCTGGCTGGGTAACAACCCAGTAAATAACTTCCTAGAAAAATTCCAAAACAAAATCCTTCAGGAAGCCATCAAGCCTCTTGGGTCCCCATGGGTTAAGCATGTGTCAGAAAATTCCCTCCCTACATTATTCCAAGGCTGTCACCAATGGCAATGTTTCAGAACCCAATCAGGCTTCTACTGACACCACCACCCCCAGCTCAAATTGCCATGGCTCAAGCTGAAACTAGATTTCACAAGGATGGTAGAAATTTAAAATTTCTTGTGCCTCTTTTATTTTGATCATAATGCACACGGCAAAAAAAAACAGCATGTCGATAGCTCGAACGGTTGCTGAGATATTAGCCTTTAATTCTGTTTTTTCTACAACACCCAGAATCCTCTCTGTGCATGAGAAATTAGGCGCAGCCCATGTTGTGCTGCTGTCAAATGGCGCCATCTGCAGTAATAATTATGTAATTTCATGCATTTTGGATTGGGTTTCTAATATAAGGCATAAATAATATAAATATATAAATATAAAATTTAGAGTCCGGATTAGTGTATTATTCCAAATTGGAATGATTCTAATTAGGTTTTGAGTGATTTTATTTTGTAAAATTCTGGTCCTAATATTGAGTCATAATTTCAATTTCAAGTGGGTTTGGGTCAATTTTTAATTTTTTAGGGATTGTATTGCATGATAAATATTTTAGAGTTTTGATTAGAGGTATTTGGAGCCAAATTGAGTTGTCAAGGAAATTTAGGGCCAAGATCGGTTGGGTTTAGGATACAGAGTCCGGATTAGCGTATTAATCCAAATTGAATTTCAGTCAGGACCACTTGAGTCAAAATAAAGACAATTCTTTGACGTATATTTAAAATTTTTATTTGCAAGCTTATAAAATTACATTTGGCGGTATGGCTCTGTTCTGAATTCCCCATCCTTTTCATGAGCTCCATGAAAGCTAGTCAGGGAACAGCAGCAGCTTTGTGGGGGGACAAGCTCCCATTTAACTGGGAAAGCAGCAAGACAAAATCCCCCATTTAGAACAGAGCCTGCATCAGTGACAACAGAATGACACTGATTAAGTTAAACACAAAGTTTCAAGGAGGAGCTACAGTAGGGGAGGAGCTAGGGGAGGAGCTAGGGGAGGAGGTGGGTTGCAGCAATGCTGAGGAAACAGCCAAGCAGACAGACTGAAAAAAGCATTTAAATAGGGCGCCCTGTTTGAAAGGGACCAATAGCGCGCTTAGGAATCAGATCAGCTGATGGGCGGGGTTAGAAAATTGACATCAGCTGATAGCCGAGCTTGACTATGTGGCCTGCCTGAACTGACGCTGAAACGCTATATTTATCCTAATTAGGTTTAATACATTTTAATCAATTAAAATTAACCAATTACTTTCATTAATCAACTAAATTAACCAATTAATCAATTTAATCAGTTCACTTAACTAATAATTAGGTTTAATTAGGTAATTAAGTTCTAGGTATTAGGTCTGTTTTTGATTTTAGGGTTCAGATTTAGTACCTTAGTTCCAATTCAAGTTGTTTTTGGGTCAATTTTAAAAGTTTTCTTTAGGATTGTGACATATGAAAAATATTTTTGGATTTTATTTTTAGGTTTTAGAGCCAAATCGTAATGTTAGGGAATTTTAGGGCCAAGATTGGTTGGGTTTAAGGATTTAGAGTCTGATTAGCGTGACGGTCCGAATTGGAGTATATCGGTTATGGTTAGGGTTAAGGTTAGGTTTAGGGCTAGGTTTTAGGATTGGGTGGCGGTTATGGTTAGGATTAAGGTTAGGTTTAGGGCCAGGGTTAGGGTTGGGGTTAGGGGTTAGGGTAAGGGTTGGGGTTGGGGATTAGAGTTAGGGTTGGGGATTAGGGTTAGGGTTAGGGTTAGAAAAACAAAGATTTCTAAAAAATTGAGTAGATACTCTTTTAGGCACTGGCACACTGCTTTCTTTAAGGTTAGGGGTTAGGGGTTGGGGTTAGGGGTTAAGGTTAGGGGTTAAGACACTGTGACATCATACATCAGTTTTTGTGAAGACGTTTGTGTGCCAACCAAAACCTTCTGCAAATACAGTAACAACAAGCCATGGTTCACAGCCAAACTCAAAAAACTTCGACATGCCAAGGAAGATGCCTACAGAGGGGGAGACAAAACTCTGTATAAGCAGGCTAGGAACCTATTGACAAAGGAGATCAGAGTAGCCAAAAGAAGCTACTCTGAAAAGCTGAAAAGCAGGTTTTCAAAAAATAACCCTGCGTCAGTGTGGAAAGACCTGCAAGACATCATCCCCATCTCCCTCTGAAGCAAACAAAGACCTGGCTGACGACCTCAACACCTTCTACTGCAGGTTTGAGAACAGCACCTTCACACCTCCCATCCAACCCAGCACACTGACTGACATCACACCTCTGGGAACCCCATTAACAACTCCTCCCAGCAATCAAGTTGCACTCATGAATTGTGAAGAGGATGTGAATCGGCTCTTTCAGAGACAGAAGACAAGGAAATCCCCTGGCCCAGACGGGGTCTCCCCCTCCTGTCTCAAAGCATGTGCTAATCAACTGGCTCCTATTTTCACCCATATCTTCACAGTCATCCCGGTCCCCAAGAAACCCTCCATCACTGGACTGAATGACTACAGGCCTGTCGCTCTGACATCTGTTGTCATAAAGACCTTTGAACAGTTGGTATTGGCCCACCTAAAGTCTGCACAGAACAGATGCTGGATCCCCTACAGTTTGCCTACCGTGCAAACAGATCAGTGGACGACGCAGTCAACATTGGACTGCACTACATTCTGCAACACCTGGACTGCCCAGGGACACAGACAAAAATAATTTATTGCTAACCATGAGCCACAGAGCTCGAAAAAAGTGGACACAAGTTGGTTACAGAAAACAGGGAGAGTATCGAGTATCGTAATTTTTCGAACCCTAAACCTAACTTTTAGCCCTAAACATAACCTTAGGCATCGTCTGAGGTCGGAACCCTAATTTAGACTGACCTCGAACCTTAAATCCCGAACCTTAATTTTAATTAAAACCCTATGTTGGGTATTAGAGCTCATAAAGGGATTTTACCCCAGCCTAAAGAGCGTTTTAAGCTCCTAATTCCAAATAAGCGATGTTTTTTTCGCTCGCCATGATTGTGATGGCCAAAAATGAGGCCCGTGTGGCAGGCCTGTGCACAACGTTGTTTCTGGGTCATTCCCAGAACCACGGTTTTTTCCCCTAACCTAACCCAGCCAGTGCTGTCCTTGGACACCTTGTTGGAAGCCATCTCCACGTGACTCGTGATCCTGGTGGGCAGAAGTTAACAAACTTTAATTGTTGATTGATATTTTAGCCTAGACATCCTTTACAAAAATAAGAAAACGTATTAATAAAACGAAGGACGACATTTTATTAAGATCACCTTAATTGCTTATACATACTTCCGTGTTTCCCGTGGGCGGTGTTGGATTACCGAAGTAAGTATTACTGTAGATTCATTATTTTAATCACTTAAATTTCTGACACATTTTGGGTTAAATTCAACCCAGCAGTGTAGTAATTTTTAACTAATAGTTGGGTTAAAATCACAACCCAGCATGCTGGGTTAAACATGATAACCCAGCGCTGGGTCACAAAGTGACGAACCCAGGTTGCCAAAATAACCTAAATTGGGTTGTTTTTAACCCAGCAGTTTTTAGAGTGTAGACATGTAATAAATAAATAAATAAATAAATAGGCAAATATTTGAATAAATCAATCAATACAGAGTAGATACTTAGCTTTAGAAATAATAAACTTCTGATTGGACATGGGACACAAGCCGGGGCTTGATCGACCTGCGGCTGGCCGCCTCAGAGGAGGGAATATAGTGACTAAAGGCCGAAACATCCTGTGAATCTGAGGTGCATTACTGATGATGTGTCCTGAAATTCATAAAAAGACCATAAAAAAACTAATAAATAAATAAATAAATAACACATTTTTAAATAATAACAACATTGGTGTCCTGCTCAGCCCAGTGGCCCACCTCCTCTTCATTCAGCATCAAAGGCCCAGTTGGGAACACAAAAAGAAAGAGTTCTGCCAGAGCAATAGCAGTGCAATAACATGCGCCCGGCCAGTGCCTTATCCTTGGCTTCCTATCTAACCACGCAGGCTTCGCTTTGTGATAGCGGAAGTCATTGTACTTTTCAAAAACCTAATCAAACACTATAGTTGATTGAGATTATTAAAGCCAAAGGAAAATCAGGGGGGAGTGCTATTAATTAGTATTAAACAAAACATAAGTCTATGTCTTACATCTGTGGTTATATTTTGATGGGTAACAAGGCTTAATTAAAATGACAGCCACTACTGAGATGATCAAATAAGACCTTCTGTTACAGTTCTCTTTTCAGTAGCACCCGCAGAAACTTTTAATAGGGTAGGCCACAGCAAATCTTGGGGTGGCGCCAAAAAAAATCAGTGTAGTGTGTGTTATACTTGTTTAGTTTGTTTCTGGTTAATGTAACAATATGACATTAAAGCTGTAGTCCATAACTTTTTTGGTTAAAATTTATCCAAAATCAATTCTTTCTTTCTTTCTTTCTCTTTCTTTCTTTCTTTCTTTCTTATGACTATCTTTCTATCTATGACCATATCTATCTATCTATGGCCATTTCTATCTATGTATGTATGTATGTATGTATGTATGTATGTATGTATGTATCTATCTATCTATCACTTCGTGAACTATTGTGAATTTTCATTATGCAAATATGCATAATATCAAATTCAAGTTTATACTAGGGGTGGCCACAGGGGTGGCCAGAGTTTATAAAGAGTTTACTAGTTAAATAAAGGCCAGTGCAAGCAAATCTGTAGTAAAAGCAATTAAAGTCTTTACTAACATGTAATCCAGACTGATGCACAAAACAGGCTATACAGTTATACATATTTAGTAAATATATTTAGTTCAGTTACAGTGAGCCTGTAGTAAAGGGTGTAGCAATAACCTGTTTGAATGCAAATAAAAGAAAATCTAATTTAATATTACTAAACTAATTTATATTTTGTCCTCTCTATTTTGTAGAGAGAAAGATAGTATAACTATAAAGATAATAAACTTTTATTAACTGTATAAATAATCACCATTTTAGATGCCAGTTTAAGTCCATTAACGCAGTGTTTAAGCTAACAGAGGGAATACAATCTCAAGAGCAGTATAAAAATAGGGAAATGGGTTTAGATAAATAAACTGAAGGCTCATAAAAGTACAAAGGATTTGTGTTTAATGTTAAATTAATAAGGACATTTATAATAATATACATAAATATGATATTTAAATCTAGCCATAGGGGTCACAGTCATGTGACTTTTGTGCCAGTCACAAGCCCGGATCAATAGAGAGAGTTGCATCAGGAAGGGCATCAAGTGTAAAACATTGCCAAATTTAACTATGCGAATCGTCAGTACGAATTTCATACCAGATCGGTCGAGGCCTGGGTTAACAATGACCGCCATTGGCACCGTTGACCTACAGGGCACCGGTGGAAATTGGGCTACTGTTGGTCAAGGAAGTAGAGGAGGGAGGAGAGTGCACAGACAGAGAGAGAAGAGGAAAGGTAAGAATGTAGGACTGAAAATAGAAACTCTGAATGTTGGTACTATGACAGGGAAAGGTACAGAGCTGGCTGATATGATGGAGAGAAGGAAGGCGGATATACTGTGTGTACAGGAGACCAGGTGGAAGGGTAGCAAGGCTCGTAGTATAGGAGCAGGATTCAAGCTGTTTTATTATGGTGTGGATAGTAAGAGAACTGGGGTAGGTGTGGTCCTGAAGGAGGAGTTTGTGAGGAATGTTCTGGAGGTGAAGAGAGTGTCAGACAGGGTGATGAGTCTGAAGTTAGAGATTGAAGGGGTGATGTTGAATGTTGTTAGTGGTTATGCCCCACATGTAGGTTGTGAGTTAGAGGAGAAAGAGAGATTCTGGAGTGAATTAGATGAGGTGATGGAGAGTATTCCCACGGGTGAGAGAGTGGTGATAGGAGTGTATTTTAATGGACATGTTCGTGAGGGGAACACAGGTGATGAGGAGGTGATGGGCAAGTTTGGAGTTAAAGAAAGGAACCTTGAAGGACAGATGGTAGTGGACTTTGCTAAGAGGATGGACATGGCTGTGGTTAACACTTATTTTCAGAAGAGGGAGGGACATAGATTGACTTACAAGAGTGGAGGTAGGAGAACTGCCAGGCATTCTTTCTCAATGGTGGAGTACCGGGTTTCACGTGGCAGCAGTTTCCGACTCAGGAAGGCAACTCGTCTCTCGTTGCCTTCCTAACCCTGGGTCAAGACTGCTCCAACTCCCACCGAAGATGCATCAACCTGGACGGTGAACCGCTTTGTGAAGTCTGGACTGCATAAGACAGGCTCTACACACATTCTTTCCTTCAGCATGACGAAGGCTGTCTCACAGTCTTCAGTCCACCGAATTGGTTCTTCACTGCCTTCCCCAGCAGGTTGCTCAGCGGTACTGCGGTGGTGGAGAAATTTGGGATGAACCGCCGGTACCATCTCACCAGTCCTAAGAAGGACCTGACCTCCTTCTTAGTTGTAGGCCTTGGGCTGCTGCGAATGGCCTCCACTTTGTCCACTTTGGGCCTTAGCTCTCCCTCACCCAACCGGTAACCCAGGTAGTCTGCCTCCGCCTTGGCCCACGCACATTTGGCCACGTTCAGGGTCAGGCCTGCCTCCTGGATCCTCCTCAGGGTCTCTTCCAGGTGGCTTAAGTGATCAGCCCAGGTCTCGCTGTGGACCACCACATCGTCCAGATACGCGGCCGACCACTCTTCCCCGCCCTGCAGCACCCGGTCCATCAACCTCTGGAACGTTGCTGGTGCCCTGTGCAGGCCAAAGGGAAGAACCGTGAACTGGTACAATCCTAGTGGGGTCCTGAACGCTGTGTAAGGCCTGGATGTCTTCTCCAGAGGAACCTGCCAGTAGCCTTTACACAGGTCTAGTGTCGTCACATATTTGGCTCTCCCGATCTTTTCCAGCAGATCATCAATGCGTGGCATCGGGTATGCGTCGAATTGGGATTGGGAGTTTAATCGACGGAAGTCAATACAGATGCGGAGGGTGTTGTCCCACCGGAGGGTACCACCGGACTACTCCATTCACTACTTGATGGCTCAATTACTCCCATCTACAGCATAGTCCTGACTTCTGCCTTCAGTGGGGCCACCAGCCTCTCGGGTACCCGATACGGTCTCTGTCGAGATGGAGTTGTATCAGTCAGGCGGATCTGGTGGTGAATCAGGTCGGTCCGTCCAGGCCACTGACGGAACAACGCGGGGTATCGAACAAAGAGCGTTTGCAGCTCAGCCTGTTTGGGTGCCTCCAGATGTCCAAGGCCTACCTCTGCTGGCTGGGCCTGCTCGCTAGCTTTTGGTTCCGGGTGATCCTCCTCCTGATCCTCCTCCACCTTTTGGATGAGCAGTACCGGTTCGGCCTTTTCGCTGGGAGGCTCTTTCCACTCCTTCAGCAGGTTAATGTGGTAGGTCTGTGTCGTTTTGCCTTTGTCCGGGTGATGGATCTCATACGTTGTCTGCCCCATCCTCCGTACAACACTGTAGGGTCCCTTCATAAGGAGCTTGCAGTGGATGTTGGCAGCAACAACAGCACCTTTTGACCTGGTCGTAGCTCTCTGGAACGGGCTTGCTGGTCATACCATGTTTTCTGTGCCTTCTGAGCCTTTCGGAGGTTCTCCTCTGCCAGCTTCCTGTAGTTCTCCAGTCGATCCCTCATCTCCAGGATATACTGGACTATGCCCTTTTCAGCCTTCTTTTCTGAACAAGGGTCCTCCCAGTTTTTCCGGAGGAGATCCAGAGTTCCTTGGACCTGCCAACCGTACAGGAGCTCGAAAGGTGAGAAGCCAGTCGATGCTTGTGGCACCTCCCGGTAGGCAAACAGCAAGAAGGGTAGCCATTTTTCCCGGTCCCTTCCAGTTTCCAACACAAATTTCCGCAGCATGCTTTTGAGTGTTTTATTGAAGTGTTCCACCAGTCCATCTGTCTGTGGGTGATATGGGGTGGTCTTAATAGCGGTGATACCCAGCTGTCGGTGTAACTGTCTCATCAGCTTTGAGGTGAAGTTGGTCCCTTGGTCCGTGAGTATTTCTTCTGGGATTCCAACCCGAGAGAACAGTTGAATGAGAGCATTTATGATCTTAGGGGTGGTGATGGAGCAGAGAGGAAATGCCTCCAGGTACCTAGTAGCGTAGTCACTGATAACAAGAATATACTGATATCCTGTACTGCTCCTCTCCTCAGTGGTTGCCCGGGTCTGGGAAAAAAGCACCATCTTGGCCTTGCGTCCTCTTGGCACCATCCTGCGAGTAGCCATCCCACTTCTGACACCAAATGTGGTAGAGCGGCCTTACGGGTTCGCCTTCTACCCAAATGATGGCAATACTCGCTGCGATGTTTAGTGTAAAGTGGTGTTTATTTACAGTGTGCTCAAGTGCAAAGTCCAAAATATTTACAACTCCCCAGAAAAGTGGAAAAATAAAGAAAACCAAAGAAAATCTGAGAAAAATAAAGAAAACTATGTACAAGCATACAGCACCTACAATTGTGCATTTACTTGACTAGCTTCCAATTCCAAAACTCCACTTCACACTCCTACTACTCCCACCCCGAACTGAAGTGGGAGACTGGTTTTTAAAGGGTAAACCCCTCCCCCTGGACTCAACCATTTCTCCCAGAGGGGGTTGGAATTTTTACCCAGCCATAGAAAGGAGTTATAACATTATATATAAATAATAAACATAATAACAATAGTAATAACAATAATAACAGCAATAATGATAACAATACCAATAATAATAATAGTAATCGCAAACAAAAATGTTCCATCAAAATAAACTCGTCGACTTCCGGTTTTACTTCGCATGTGCGGCGCAGCGCTGGCGCTTTAAAGCCAGCCGCTATCCAGCGTTCCGGTTGGCTGCTGTCCAAACCCACCCGGAAGACCGACGCAACAAACAGGCGAGTTTCTAAAACTTAACCGCAGAAAAGGAAACCTATACATAGATATTTAAAGAAAAATAAAGAATTACAAAGTCCTTGAGTGTGTGTGTGTGTGTGTGTGTGTGTGTGTGTGTGTGTGTGTGCGTGCTTATTGTCCGGAATGAAAGAATGAAGTGAGTGTGTGTGCGGCATGTATGCGAGCGAGCGGCGTGCTAACTGGCGTGTGTGTGCACCCACAGCACTGTAGCGAGAAACGGAGGAGAAGTGAATGTGTAGTGGGGTATGTAGCGCCTTGCTGACGATAGGGACAGTTCACTCTGTCACAAGAACACAGTGAAAAGAGATTAGTAAAGTGGTAGTGGGAGAGAGTGTATTCAGACAGCATAGGATGGTGGTGTGTAGGATGACTCTAATGGTCTGTAAGGCGAAGAGGTCAAAGATAGAGAAGAAAACCAAGTGGTGGATGCTGAAAAAGGAGGAATGTTGTGAGGAATTTAGACAGAAGTTGAGGCAGGCTCTAGGTCAGGGGTGTCCAAAGTTTTTTTGGTGAGGGCCAAATACAGAAAAATAAGCAAAGGCCCGGGCCACACACAAGAGGTGACATATTGACACATGATTACTGTGTGTATTTCTAACTCACCTATAATGTGAAGAACATTGCTCTCAGTGGGAGCAGTGATGCTGTCCTTTGGATTGAAGGATGGCTGGGATGTCAGGAGAAAGTTTGGTGGTTGAGACAAGAAGGACTTCACAGAGATGGCTATCAGTCATTCTGGATCTCAGTCTGCTTTTGTTCTGATTTAACAGAGAAAATGTTTGTTCACATATGTATGTTGAGCCGAACAGGCTCATCATTCTTTTTGCGTGGCGTCTCATCAGAGGAAACTTGGCATGATCCAAACTCTGATAGAAGTCAGGGAGGGAGAGAAGCTGATGTTGACTCTTCAGAGAATCATCACATTGCATTTCAATCAGTTTTAACTGCAGACTCTCCTCCACTTCTTCTGCATCCACCAGGAAGGGGGTCGAGAACAGCTTGATTTGTTTTTCAATGACAGAAAAATCTTGAAAACGCTGGTTGAATTCTGTCACGAGAGATGTAATTACAGAAGCATATTTCTCCTTTTTAGCAGAAAGGTCTGCCTTTGGAAAAGCAGACTTGATTTCAGACAGCGCAGGGAAGTGTGCAGCATTAAAGCTTCGTAGTTGTGTCTCAAACAGGCGGAGCTTTACACAGAAGGCTTTCATGTGCGCATACAGGTGTGACACCAGCTGTTCTTTGCCTTGTAGGTTCTTGTTCAGTGTATTCAGATGATGAGTGAGATCAACTAAAAATGCCAGGTCTGCCAGCCACAGAGGGTCACTCAGTTTATGAAGAGGTCGGCCCTTCTCTTTCAAAAACATGTCGATTTCTGATCTCAGCGAATAAAACCGCTGCAGCAAAGAGCCGCGGCTGAGCCAGCGCACATCAGAGTGGTAGAGTACATCCCCGTATTCAGCATCCACGTCAGATAAGAAAGCTTGAAATTCCCTGTGGTACAGTCCTCTAGCTCGAATTATGTTGACAGTTTTTACAACAGTGTTCATCACATCGCCCAGCTGGACAGTCTTGGCACACAGTGCTTCTTGGTGGATTATACAGTGCATCCTAACAGCCTCACCTCCGCTCTCTTTTACCTTGACGCACACCATGGATGCCATTCCTTTGCGCTCACCCGTCATGGCCGGAGCTCCATCCGTTGTTACTCCACAGAGCTTGTCCCATTTAAGCCCCATCTTTTCAACTGCCTCTGACACAGCGTCAAAAATATTTCCACCCGTCGTTGTGCCTTTTAGGCTCATCATATCAAGCAGCTCCTCCGTACAGCAAAGATTATCATCGACTCCCCGCAAAAAAATTAAAAGCTGTGCGGTGTCTGTGGCGTCTGTGCTCTCATCGCATGCTAATCAAAGTAAAAATCAAAAGCACAAGCTTTCTCTCTCAGCTGAAGTTTCAGGTTAGCTGACAAGTCCTCGATTCTCCGCACCACTGTATTTCTGGATAAGCTCACGTTGTTGAAATCCTGCACTTTTTCCGGGCTCATTACTTCTGCTTTATGAAATCACTGTCTGAGAACGGTTTGCCATGCTGGGCAATAAGTTGTGTGACTTCATAGCTTGCTGCTGTGGCGTTTTCCTGTATTTTGTTAGCACGAAAAAAACTGTTGTTGAGCTTGCAGGCTAGCTGCCATTTGCTTGAATTTCTGTGCTCGTTCGGCACCTGTGTACGATGCGTAGCTCTGATGGTTGGTCTCATAGTGCCGACGGACATTATACTCTTTCATCACGGCAACATCTTCATTGCAAATCAAACAGACACACTTTCGGTTGATGTCTTTAAAGAAATATTCATTTTCCCACCGTGTTTGAAATCTTCTACACTCACTTGCTATCTTGCGTTTCTTCGGTGATGCCATTTCTGGTGACTCGTGGTAAATATTTTTCTTTGCTTAATTTTGTTTAGTGGAGAGGCACCTTTTCTGTGACTGGCTTCATCTAGTGTTGAAACTGAGAAGTGCAACAGAGTTGAGCTCAAGCGCCATGTGCAGGCCATATTCAATTATATTTTCAGAATTTGCTGCGGGCCAATAAAAACTGACCCGCGGGCCGCAGTTGAAAGGTGAGGGTGAAAGAGAAAGGTGCTGGGTGTGTCATTTGGAAGGAGGAAAGAAGATAAGGAGACTTAGTGGTGGAATGAGGAAGTTCAGGATAGTATCCAGAGGAAGAGATTAGCCAAGAAGAAGTGGGACATGGACAGGACTGAAGAGAATAGACAGGAATACAAGGACTTACAGCGCAGAGTGAAGAGGGAGGTGTCTAAGGCCAAGCAGAAGGCATATGATGATTTGGACACTAGGTTAGACACTAGAAAATGAGAGAAGGACTTGTACAGGTTAGCTAGGCAGAGGTGTCAAGATGGGAAGGATGTGCGGCAGGTTAGAATTATTAAGGATAGAGATGGAAGGGTTCTCACAAGTGAGGAGAGTGTACAGAGGAGATGGAAGATATACTTTGAGGAGCTAGTATAGGATGGTCAGAGGGAGTTGCACTGTATGTTTGTAGACTTGGAGAACGCGTATGACAGGGTGCCAAGAGAAGAGCTGTGGTACTGTATGAAGAAGTCAGGAGTAGCAGAGAAGTATGTCAGAGTGGTGCAGGACATGTATGAGAGGAGCAGGACAGTGGTAAGGTGTGCTGTAGGTCAGACAGAGGAGTTCAAAGTGGAGGTGGGACTGCATCAGGGATCGGCTCTGAGCCCCTTCTGTTTGCTATAGTGATGGACCAGTTGTCAGAGGAGGTCAGACAGGAGTCTCCTTGGACGATGATGTTTGCAGATGACATTGTGATCTGTAGTGAGAGCAGGGAGCAGGTGGAGGAAAACCTGGAGAGGTGAAGGTTTACGCTGGAGAGAAGAGGAATGAAAGTCAGTCGTATTAAGACTGAGTAAATGTGTGTGAATGAAAGGGAGGGAAGTGGAACAGTAAGGTTACAGGGTGAAGAGGTGAAGAAGGTACAGGAGTTTAAGTACTTGGGGTCAACAGTCCAGAGTAATGGAGAGAGTGGGAAAGAGGTAAAGAAGCGAGTGCAGGAAGGTTGGAATGGGTGGAGAAAGGTGTCAGGAGTTCTGTGTGATAGGAATATCAGCGAGAATCAAGGGGAAGGTGTACAGGACATTGTCACTGAAGAAGAGACAGGCGTCAGAGCTAGAGGTAGCCGAGCTGGAGATGTTGAGGTTCTCTTCGGGAGTGACAAGATTGGACAGGATTAGGAACGAGTACATCAGAATGACAGCTCATGTTGGACATTTGGGGGACAAAGTTAGGGAGGCCAGATTAAGATGGTTTGGACATGTTCAGAGGATGGAGAGTGAGTACTGTATATTGGTAGGAGAATGTTGGACATGGAGCTGCCAGGCAGGAGGCAAAGAGGAAGGCCAAAGAGGAGGTATATGGATGTAATTAATGAGGATATGAAGCTAGTGGGTGCAAGTGTTGAGGATGCAGAAGATAGGGAGATAGGTGGAGAGAGATGATTCGCTGTGGCAACCCCTGAAGTGAAAAGCCAAAAGAAGAAAAAGAAGACGTAAATATGATATTTAAATGCAATTCACATAACCATTATTTAAAGGGCCCCAGATGCAATATATGAGGAAGAAATAACACTAGACACATGTCCAGTCGAGGAGTTTATTTTCATTTTTCAAATAAAATTTGCAATACAAATATGTCCACTGAGCTGACGAACAATAGAAACCTGGACTGGTCTGGTCATGGACCAAGGTGCATTTGGTATATTACATGTTTTACTGAAACTGATGTTGTTTTTGCTATGAAAAAAAAATCCACAAAAGATATGGAAAATGAACTAATGTGTATAAAAATAATTACATTGCTTAATGTCACTGATGAGATATACAGAACTGCTCTAAGAACTCCAATATAAAGTGTATTTAAATATTATCCCTTATTTCAATTTGATGAGTGTAACACAAAATTTGCATTATTTCGTTTTACATAAATCCAGAGGAGGACCAAGAACAAAAAAATCATTGTTGTAAATGATTCAGAGCTATTCATGATCCTATCAATATATACCACAGTCCCAGCTGAAGAGAAGCAGCCCTGTACTATGATGCTACCCTCACCATGGTTGACTGTGTATATGGGGCTCTTTGGTTTAATAAGCTGTTGTTTTAGTGCCAATCATACCTTGCCCAAAACTTGGTTGATGTAGGTGGGCATGGTTGTTGTTTTTTTTTTTTTTTAATGAGAAATATTGTCTGTTCAACTCTAACCCTAAAACATGAAAGGCCCAGTCAGGAGAAAGTATTCACTGCAAACTATTCACTTGTTTTTACATAAAATAATCTGCAGATTCTAAAAGAATAAAATAGTTATTTGAACGGTTATAACAAGGAAATAAATTATTTATAAATGTGTAAAGTTAGTTTAAGTTTTTATTTATAAAGTATTTTACAGTACAAAATATTTGAGTGAGATAGACTTGCAACACCACTATATCTGAAAAACTAAAAAAGCAAACATCTTTGTTGATTGAGTACATTCAGTCTAAAGAAAACCATAAACAAATGAAAAATTGTCTACAAACGTAGTCTACTCAATAAAAACAACAAATTGCCTCCAGCAAACATATTATACAACCTAAAATAGTTGTGCACTACAATGTGAGATTCAGATCTCTTCTTTCTAATGGTAGAACACTTTACCATCTGATTCCTCTCTCCACTTCACTGTGATGTTCTCTGCCATTCCATGGTCATTCATTTTCTGTTTGATCTAATAAACAGAATGACATTTATTATTAAGAATGCAAGATATTTGCACTAATCTCCTAAAAGAGCTGGAAAACAGCTACAGAATCTGAACAGAAACAGTGAAATTCAGATTAGAGTTCAGCGTGTATGTGTCAGAGTTTGATGAAGTGACTCAGGTTCTGCAGTAATGAGGAGAGAGTTCATTATAAGTCAGGTGTGGAGGATAAAACCCACCTGCTCCAAGATGGCCACCTTTACTGAAGGATCATTAACATCCTGAAACGATTGTATCTTCATCCTTACTATTTGTTTTTTTCCTGTGATAACTAAATGTAGAAATGCAATGACACATTAAAACACAAACACGAGCACATAATTAAACATTTTAAAATTAGTTCAAATTTACCTAATAAAAAAACGAATAAAACTCTAACTCACATCTGTAACAGAAGAAAGGCATTATGTTTGTGCACTGTGTGTCGACAGCCTGGCCGTTACTTATAAAACCACAGCCTTGTTTCCACTGGTATTGATCAGGTTGTGTAGCCAACCAGCTGGTGGGAGAGAAGATGGTGTGATCTGTCCACCTCCAGGTATCTCTGTACAGACCAATCCAAGTATACCCAGAGATCATTCCCAGGATAACTGAGTTTTCCGTTGCACTTGTAATAGTGACCAGATCTGTATAATACTGTCTGCAGAATGCCTGAGCTGCAGCCCATGACAATGGATTAGAGATGTAAATATATCTACTATTTCCTGTTTTACTGCCTGTGAAAATGAAAAACACAACACACGAGTGCCACACATATTAATTGTATGTTAAATATTTTGTCAATTGGATAAGAAAAAAATGCTAAAACTAAAAACAGACCATCAGTTGCACAAACAGTTAAAGCTTATAATGAATTGTTTGTTTGGAATTTATGATTTTTGCTACTTTAAAGCACAATTAATTTTAATGAGAGCACAGAGAGCACATAGTCTGGAATGTTTTAACCAGACAGCCAGCCCTATGGAGAAATTGAAACGTATGCTGTTTACCATCAAAGCACACATATGGGCATGCGTTTTCACATGGAAAATCATTCCATCCGGTTGGAGATATTACAGCACAAGCTTCATTTCCACCATAGTTGTTGGGTTCTCCTGTATCCCACATTGTCACACTTCCCAGTGGCTCACTTCCAAACGACCAAAGAAAGGTGTAGAAGTAATTGTAAAGTCCAATCCAAGCACTAGAACTGAAGTGTTGTCTCTGTGCTTCATTCTGAAGTTGAACCAGATCCTTATAACTTGTTATGACAGCCAGGTCAATGTGTGTGGCATGACAATAAGCCTGAGCATCACTCCATGTTTTACCCTGCTGGATCAGATAATACTTACGAGGGACAGAAAGGATGAGAGGCACAACTGCTGTGGAGAAATTTTTGTGCAAGGTTAGCACAGAAATCAATAACTGTACTTTTAATTAAATTTAAATTTTTATTTAAATGTTAACTTTCCAGAATGAAAGATCTTTTTTGCCATCTTTTTTTTGGGTGCAAAATATGAAATGCTGTATTTTATGTCTGTATCATTTACCTAAAGCCAATATGTCTGTAACTTTATATCATGCATTGTGCTTTCGAAATATTATAATTCTTGTAATATTAGACAGTAGGGTTATCAGTTTAAGGTGAGGCTACCCTTTGCCTCCTTTCTGTAAATTGATGGAATTCCGCATTTTAAATCATTCTACACATTGAGCAACCCACTGAAACTCACTCACACACACACATCTCTCACCTGTGAACAACAGGACTGTGAACAGATGTTGCTGCATCATTGATGTGTTGTTAAGAAACTCACTAAAACTGAGAAGTGATTAAAATCGCTTAACAGTTCAGATCAAAAAAGTGACTCCTGCAAAACCTATAAGTGCAATAGCCACACCATTAAATCTGATTATATTTGAAGTTAAACACAGAGAATCATGAAGAAATGGCTAAAGAAGACGAACAGATTACGAAGTGTATGAAGGTGAGTTACATCTAGATAATGTGTCAAACCAGACTTGTATCACTGAGAAACAAGTTCTCAAGTTTTGCTGAGAAGAGAATGAAAAAACTACCATACTGTAAATGCAATTTATTATCACATTTATGGTGTTTATATTACAGGTTTATTTTAGTTTTTGTTACAACACCTGGATAAATTAAGAAGGTTTTGATTAATTAAAAATAATTTCATTATAATTGAAATAAAATGGCCTAACTGCACTACATAACATAAAATTGACTTTTCTTAATAAAAGCAGTAATAAAGTTTCAGTCATTTCACATGTTAAATAGACTATTAGATTAGATTATTACATTCTAATTAATTAAGTTTTTAACATGAGAAGAACAACAGAAATATCACCAAACTAATACTGTAACTAATCATCTACTGTGTTTTCAGTCATAATTGGCATTCAAAAGTTCATTTTTACCCATTTTTCAACGAGATATACAATAAATTATAAATTCATAAATTTATTAAACTAGTCACCAGAAATGAATTAGTTAAGGAGTTCAAATTATATATACATACAGCTGATCATTTTTGATTATTAAGATTATTCAAGATTTTTGTCAATCCTAAACTCAGCAATAGAGTTATAGAACAGTAAGAACATTAAATGTTTTATATATTAAAGGCATTTAAGTAGAATATTAAATCATACCTGAAATGTAAGAAGTGAACTATCAGCTTTTTATAAATTTTAGTGTCCTCCAGAGACGTTGTGCAGTATCTGATAAACCGAGTTACTGTTTATCTGCTTTTAAAGTTGTTGACTTTACACACACCACATCCTCCTACTTTCCCTATTTTACAAATCTGAGTGTAGGGAAATCTGAGAGGGACGAGGCATGGAAAAAAAAGACTAAATCATTGAAAGTTAATTAACATTGTAAATGCTGTTTGAGTGTGTAATTTAAGAAAGAAAGATTCTATTAGGTTTTGACCAGATAGAGTTCCCATGCTGACCATCATTAAGTGCCACATGTGGACCTCTGAATTCTCCAGAGTTCAATCCAACATTCCAACTTGCTGGTCTCAAAATGTCTCTGTGCTTGATACCACAGCACACCTTCAGAGGTCTTGTGGAGTCCACATCTTTCAAGTGCTACTGTAACATGTTTGGGCCTCTTAGTTTCAGTGAAGGGACATGATACAGCAAAAAGGCATTCTATACAGAATTGTGTGCTTTCAATTGGATGCAAGCCATTAGAGGAAGATATTTGGATGTGATGGCCAGGTGTTCACAATCCTTTGGCCATGTATTTTACACACAGTTGTGTATTTGCACTTTTTGTGGTCTTGTGTATGGTTATGTGTTACACCATAGTCTTGGAGTAATGAATTAGAAGGGAGCTGAAATTAAAGATAAACCATCAACTGGCCTTGTTTATCAGGATGGATATGAACTGATTTATTCAAAATCTTAGGAGCTTTTACACAAAAAAAAACAAAAAAATACTAACTAATTTAAACATTCATTGTTTGGAATTTATTTATAAAGAAAAATATTCATAAATTAAAACAATCTCTTTCAATCAAGAATGCAGTTTTATTAAGGGAAGACTGCAATGATTCAGAAGCTGTATTAGTCAGTTTTGTCTTATACTTTATCTTCCTGTAATTCTGTACAACACTTTATTTATTAACACTTTATTAGAATCAGCACTAGTGTCTGCCCAATACATCTGCAGCTGAATTGTGCTGTATAGCCATTGAGAAGCGTGTTTTGGCACAACACCACAGCACTGAGCAATTCCCTCTGGTTTCACTGCAAAACTTTTATTCTTTTCACCTCACATAATTTACTTTTCAAGAGATAACATTCTTGTTAACAAAATAACATTCTACCACTAAGAATGTTATACAACCTTACTAAATAATGAAACATATGATCAATGCTGTTTTTAGTTTCTTACTGTGACCTTCAGAGACCTTTTTACATATTGTGATTGAACAGAGCTGCTTATTTGTCTTCATGCAAAATGGCTTTTGCAAACCACTCCATCCCTTTGTCCTGCTTTACTTAAGACCCACTTAACACGTGTTCCTTCATTACACTGACATCACTACTTGAGTTTATCCATATATTTAAACCTGTATTATATAACAGAGTTATGTTTTCCTTTTTACACTCAGATTAACACGAGGACGGATATGCAAACATACAATTTCCCTAACATCATCTGCGAATAATAAAAGCCCCAAAAAAGTAAAATAAGATCAACAAATGAATTCAATTATTCACCAATAAATAAAATTTATTTGCAATGGACTTAATACATTTACATTTACAACATTTGGCAGATGCCCTTATCCAGAGCTACATACATAATGCTTAAATCTCTAACATTGAATACATTAATGCTGGCTCACTAGGTTACATACTTAAGATACCATGAGTTTAAAACATTGTATAAGGTTACAATGAAAAAGTGTCAAAGGTTGTGTTTTTTTTAAATAAATACAAAAGATAGGGAAAGAATACATATATGGCCAATATTAATATGGCCTCCTTTCTAAGATAAAAGGTGTTGTAGAGTCCTGAATCACTCCTAAGATAAGATTAATAGTTAGAAATCAGTTAGAAAGTAGTTAGAAATCTGAGATCATTCTTATATTCTGACCTTTCTGTCTTTTTTCAATTTGGTGATAAAATGAGCTGCTTATTTGTTTTCCTTCATGCAAAACAATTTATGCAAACCACTTTGCCCCTTTGTCCTACTTTTAATAAAACTCTGAATAAACTAAATCAGAGTGACCAACACAGACAGACCAAATCTTTGCACACTATCAGGATAAGACATTACTAGTCATCTGACATCTCTGTTATATTCAGCCAATTAATTAGAAGGAAAATTATACATCAGTGCTCGAATTTGTAAAGTATTCTTAGTTTAAAGAGAAGATCCTAGTAAAGATAAAAGTTCTTCATAAAGCATCTTAACCCTTAATCTAGCCAAGATGGCACCACGGATGGCAGCCTCAGTGCTTAGCGCCTCAGTGTTTGCTCTGTTTTTGTTACATTTACATTTATTAAATGTACCTTAATGCACCTAAGAGCCTTAAATTTTCTCAAAAATCGGCCGTGCGCCTAATAATCCGGTGCGCCTTATGTGTGCACAGTTCCAAAAATCTGTAAAAATGTTGTTGTGCGACTTTGGTAAGCGCTTGATTGACTGTTGGATCATTTCCCGCTGACACAGGGACGGAATACATACACTATGTACGCTGGCAGCGATAAACCAATCAGAGAACATTACGTAATACGTACAGTACGTGCCGGAATCCGCAAAAAAACCCCACAAAAGACACAAAAAAAAACAAAACATAAACAACACAAACACAGCAATGAAAGTGACATTTAAAAATTCTATGTGCCTGTGTCGGATCTATTCAGTAACTGAATGCTCCTCGGTACAAATGATGTAATGGCACGTTTAGTTTTTGTTGGTGGCATTCGAAATCTACATCCAGATGGGAGTAAGGAGAACTCTAGGAAAAGTGGGTGGGATGGATCATCCAGTATCCTCAATGCCAGATTGAGGGTATACTGATCTGTAAGATTGGAGATGCTTTTAACATCGGATCCAGTAATTTTTCTGCCCATTTTAGTCACCTTATCCAGCATATGCCTGTTCTGGACAGAAAGACCTCCCCCCCAGCACTGGATGGCGAAAGTCACCACACTCTGAATAAAAGTTAAGTAAAACAATGTCAAAGTCGTTGTGTCTGCATTAAAACTACGCATGAGAGCTAAGATTAACCTTTTGTTTTGGCTGTAGGTCCGAGTCTGTATTGGACAGCTTCTGGGTCCGGACCTGGACCGCGGTCCGCCTGTTAGTGACCTATGCTCTAGGGGAACTTCATTCCACCACCTTGGTGCCAGAATAGAGAAAAGTCTTGTAGAAGAGGGTGCGGGGTGCAGTGCGAGGAGTGATGAGGGCTTTTAGGTAAGAGGGAGCTGGTCCGTTTTTGGCTTTGTAGGACAGCATCAGTGTTTTGAATCTGATGCGTGCAGCAACCGGAAGCCAGTGGAGAGATCGCAGCAGCGGGGTGGTATGCGAGAACTTAGGCAGGTTGAAAACAAGCCGTGCAGCTGCATTTTGGATCATTTGCAGAGGGCGGATTGCATTCATAGGTAGACCTGCCAGCAGTGTGTTGCAGTAATCCAGTCTAAAAATGACAAAGAGACTGAAAAAGTATCTGAGCAGCCTGTTAGTTTTTCCTGTTCTGTGTCAAGGAAATCCTATCAGTTTCACCAGGGATGAACTGCTGAACATTCGGCAGTACACACCACAAGGTCTTTTACCGGTTTTTGAATATTCCGACGTTTTGCTGAATATTGGTGAAGCGGCTGCGCTGTTTAAGCGCTTCAGGACGTGCAGAGGGGGGAGGCATGCCGGCGCGCTCGTGAAACTCAGACAGCGCGGTTTAAGAACACCGCTGCCTAGTATCCATCTGGCGAATCTCCGCTCTCTATCCAACAAAACGGACAAATTCCTTCTGCTCACCCGGACAAATAAGGATTTTTCAAGCTCTGCTGCTCTCTGCTTCACGGAAACCTGGCTGAACGAAGCCATTCCGGACAGCGTGTTAAGTCGGCCGGGCTTTCAGCTCTTTAGAGCGGATCGCGATGCGGAATCAACAGGGAAATCGCACGGTGGCGGGACGTGTTTTTACATCAATGAAAGATGGTGTTCTGATGTAACTGTGTTAAAGAAGATGTGCTGTCCAGATCTTGAAACACTCTTCGTTAACTGCAAACCTTTCTATTCGCAAAGGGAGTTTTGCTCGTTCATTCTGGGGAGTGTTTACATTCTGTAAACATTCTGTAAACACTGCTCTTCTCTCTGCACACAAAAGACTGCTCTTCTCTCTGTACACAAACGACTGCACCTCTAATGACCCCTCTGTCAAGCTCCGGAAGTTTGCAGACGACTCCACACTGATCGGCCTCATTCAGGACGGTGGCGAGTCTGCCTACACATGTGTACATGCTGCAGCATGGACGACGTGCTGTTGTGGTGTGCCAGCTTGATCTTGCAATGGACACACGCCACGGCGTTTTTACTTTTCAATTTGAAATGATCCCAAACCGTGGACATTTTCTGTCGTGTTTTTCCTGTTTGTTTTTGCACCCTTCCATTTTGCAGCCCGCACGCACCCGCGCCCTCAAATCAAAAGACCGCTGACTCCTCGCGTCTCCTTCCACTTTGACGTAAGCGCGTTTTCACACACACACAAAATAATTGCACAAGAACGTGACGTGAGCTTTAAAATGAATTAAAAGAGACTTTGAGGCAGAGGAATTTGCCTCTATAAAGTTTTGTAATCGAGTTACTCGAGGAATTGTTTCAGCCCTAATATAAGTAAAACGTTTCAATGGCTTCAGTGGTCTATGATTAAACTCACAACAACCATGAAAGGATGAAAAGAGACCAAAAGAGACCTGGGTACTGGGTACCTCAAACTTATGCAAGAGATCCAGCATGGTACAAGAGTTGTTGAGTAAAATGAGCATAGAAATGTGAGAGGTATTTATAGCAAATATTGTGTCATTGATACTGTGTTACTTTGTATCAAGATCTTGCAATGGTACACACACAAACTGTGTTTTTTTGACAGTTAGAAGAGATTAAATAGCACAAACAAACACTCTTCAATGCATGTTTAAATTAATTAAATTAATGATTACATAGATTCATTGGTTAACTGTACCATTTATATTTTAGAATAGTTCTAGTACATGATGTGTGTGATGCCAATAAGGATGAAGCAAGGATCCTTAAGCAGACCCAGTACATGAAAATATTAAGATGTCAGTATGTACATGACATACAATTTGAGATGTTTACTCACCATCCAGTTTAACCCAAACACCTCTATACCAACTCTTTGTTGGACAGCAACCCCAAATGTTTGGCCTGAAACCTGGCCACCATCCAAACCGAGGCCATATTACAGCCAAGGAGGCTTTTACATCAGCTCTGGTGATTTAAGCTCCATGCCCTTTTTAGTGGGGGTGGATATCTCCAATACTGAGGTGGGGGCTTTCACAATGACATGGTAAGTGACGTATCCAGTATGCCTTCTGAGGCAATGCAGCTGCAAGTCAAGAAACTTTTATTGTCATTTCAACCACATACAGTGTTGTGAAAGGGTATGCACTTATTTCCAGAGATTTAAGAAGAGCGGGTAGGCGTGGCCTATTTCAAAATCTAACCCTAACCGTAGTTTTTGGTTAATTTGTTTTCGAAAATAATAGATATAAAATATAAAATCTACCTGTATGACTGTTTTGTCCTTCATTATCCATCATAGGTATGCTATTTTTTTTTCTACAGAGGGGCGTTTTTCCAGAAACCACGCCCACTTTATGTCGTGGTAACGCATAGATATATACACTAGATGTTGCAGCAGGAGCCAGCAGGAGCCACCTCTGCTCTTCAGGACTGCTTTGAGTGCACTGACTGGAATATCTTCAGGGAGGCTGCAACCAACGGTGACTCCATCAACTTGGAGGAGTACACATCAGCAGTGACCAGTTACATCGGCAAGTGCATTGATAACGTGACCATCTCCAAGACCATCACAACATGCTCCAACCATTAGCCGTGAATGAATGCTAACGTGCGTGTGTTGCTGAGGACTAGAGACCTAGTCTTCAGAACAGGGGACAGGGTGGCCCTAAGAACAGCAAGGGCCAAATTGTCCCGAGCCATCAGAGAGGCAAAGCGCGCACACGCCCAGACAATCCACAGCCACTTCCAGGACAGCGGAGACACCCGGCGCATGTGGCTACAAGACCGCTTCACCTGCCTGTGATAGTGATGCCTCCCTCCCAGACGCGCTGAACAACTTCTACGCTCGGTTGGAGGTACAGAACAACGTAATGGCAAGGAAGACCAACCCTCCCCCCCGACGACCAGTTATTCTGTCTATCCACAGCCGACGTGAGGAGATCTCTACGCACAGTTAACCCATGGAAGGCTGCTGGTCCAGACAACATTCCTGTCAGGGTGCTCAGAGAATGTGCAGAACAGTTAGCGGATGTCTTTACGGACATCTTTAACATTTCACTGAGCAGTGCCATTGTTCCTATGTGCCTCAAGACTACCACCATTGTCCCCGTCCCAAAGAAGTCTACAGTGTCCTGCCTCAATGACTATCGTCTCGTCGCACTCACACCCATAGTTACGAAGTGCTTCAAGAAGCTCGTCATGAGGCACATCAAGACCCAGTTACAACCCTCACTGGACCCCCTACAGTTCGCATATCGTCCAAACCGCTCCACAGACGATGCCATTGCCACAGCCCTCCATTTAGCCCTCACCCATCTGGACAATAAAGACACTTATGTACGAATGCTGTTCATAGACTTTAGTTCAGCATTCAACACAATCATCCCTCAGCACCTGATTGGGAAGCTGAGCCTGCTGGGACTAAACACCTCCCTCTGCAACTGGATCCTGGACTTTCTGATTGGGAGACCTCAGTCAGTCCAGATCGGGAACAGCATCTCCTACACCACCACACTGAACACTGGAGCTCCTCAAGGCTGCGTGCTCAGTCCACTGCTGTTCATCAGCAAGAACGATGAGTCAGCATACAGAGAGGTGCAACAGCTAACTACCTGGTGTAGAAACAACAACCTGTCTCTGAATGTTGATAAAACTAAAGAGATGGTTGTTAACTTCAGAAGAGCACACAGCAACCACTCTCCGCTGAACATCGACGGATCATCGGTAGAGATCATCAAGAGCACCAAATTTCTTGGTTTTCATTTAGCGGAGAACCTCACCTGGTCACTCAACACCAGCTCCATCACCAAGAAAGCCCAGCAGCGTCTCTACTTCCTACGAAGGCTGAGAAAGGCACATCTCCCTCCCCCATCCTGACCATGTTCTAAAGAGGGACCATTGAGAGCATTCTGAGCAGCTGCATCACTGTCTGGTTTGGGAACTGCACCATCTCGGATTGCAAGACCCTGCAGCGGATAGTGAGGACAGCTGAGAAGATCATTGGAGTCTCTCTTCCCTCTATCGTGGACACTTACACTACACGCTGCATCCGCAAAGCTAACAGCATTGCGGATGACCCCACACCCCCTCACACACACTCTTCACCCTCCTGTCGTCTGGAAAAAGGTACCGAAGCATTCTGGCCCTCACGACCAGACTGTATAACAGTTTCTTCCCACAAGCCATCAGACTCCTTAATAACTGAACTGTGTAACTGTACTGAGCACAACATACACACACACATCATCTGTATGGACTGCACAGACCTACACCACATACACACAATTCTAATATACATCTATCAACATGTTTACATGTTGCTTACATTCATCAAACTGTTTACATGCTTACTGTTTACAACTGTTTATATGCTGTTTTGCACACTCTTTTACTTTTTTGCTCTTTGCACACACTGTCTAACATTTCAGTCATTGCCTTTTTTGTATTTTGTGTATTGTATTGTAACCTTTTGCCTGCACTGTCTTGTTTGTATTGTCCTGCTCTGTCTTGTCTGTCTTGTCCTGCACTGTTTGCACCAGGTTGCACAGTTGCACTTTATGTGGCTAGGACTACTTACTAAGTCCTAGCCCTCTCTTTGTTTTATGTAGCATCTTGATCCTGGAGAAACGTTGTCTCCTTTCACTGTGTATTGCAACAGTTATATATGGTTGAAATGACAATAAAAGCGTCTTGACTTGACTTGACTTGAAAAGAAACTCCAACCCGTTTTGTCGAACCACTTCTTGCCCCTTCACCAATCCTTCCACCTTACCTTCAATACCCTCGACCTTGGCTCCACCCATGGAGACCGGTCCATGGCACATCTTATCCAGTGAGAAGGAGCGGCATAATGCTTGTACTGCATTAAGGTGGGCCATGTAGCCTTCAACTGCCCAGCAAAAGGTCAG
Organism: Tachysurus vachellii; assembly: GCF_030014155.1. Classification (NCBI taxonomy): domain Eukaryota; kingdom Metazoa; phylum Chordata; class Actinopteri; order Siluriformes; family Bagridae; genus Tachysurus; species Tachysurus vachellii. The sequence continues at coordinate 15,813,779 of NC_083462.1, read as the reverse complement.
GCTAGCCTTTGGCAGCCTTCGTGGATTCAGGAGCTGATTCAAAGTTTCTGGATCTTGAGCTGGTGTGTCAGTTATGCATCATGTCTTTCATTCTTTAAAGCTGTTGTGCAGGACTGAACAAAAGTTACCGGAAACCTTAGCAGTTATTTCTGCACAAGGGCTAACAACAGATACTGAAAGGAAAGGTTTACATACTTTTGCAAGTCACAGATATGTAATGCAGGATCATTTTTCTTAATAATTGAATGAATCTGATGATGTTTTGGTTATATTTATGCAGCTGTATACTGTAGGAATATAGTGACACACACTCAATAAACCCAAAACTACCTAAGGTCCAATTTTTGTGTATGATACTCGTAAGTCCATCTCTTGTATAACCACCCTGAGGCGATTCTAGGGGCCAGTCTAGGTCTGAGATTGTAGCAATGGCCCTGCAGATCAGTGTCAGTGTCAGGGAGTTGTGTAAAATGTGTAGATGTGTCAACGTCAAAATCAGGAATGTGAGTACTACTCATGTGATCTCTGACTCTCAAGACAGCAATTCGGGGCTAGGTGGATGATAAATACACTCCCAGGGACAGATATATCCCACCAATTCTCAAAAATCTCAAAAATATGAAAAAAAGAATATGGTGACATGTCAATCAGCTAATCAACTCAAAACACCTGACAAGGTTTCCTGAGCCCTCAAAAAGGTCTCTCAATTTGGTTCACTGGGCTACACAATCATAGGGAAGACAGCTGATCTGACAGTTTTCCATAAGACAATCATTGACACTCTTCACAAGAAGGGTAAGCCACAAACATTAATTGCCAAAGAAGCTGTCTGTTCACAGAGTGCTGTATCCAAGCATGGTAACATAAAGTTGAGTGGAAGTAAAAAATGTGGAAGAAAAACATGCAGAACCAACTGAGAGAACCGCAGCCTTGAGAGGCTTGTCAAGCAAAATCCATTCAAGAATTTGGGTGAACTTCACAAGGAATAAACTGAGGCTGGGGCCAAGGCATCAAGAGCTACCACACACAGACGTGTCAAGGAATTTGGCTACAGTTGTCTTATTCCTCTTGTTAAGCCTCTCCTGAACCACAGACAACATCAGAGGCTTCTTAGCTGGGCTAATTAGAAGAAGAACTGGACTGTTGCCCAGTGGTCCAAAGTCCTCTTTTCAGATTAGAGCAAGTTTTGTATTTCATTGGAAAACCAAGGTCCTAAAGTCTGGAGGAAGCTTGGAGAAGATCATAGCCCAAGTTGCTTGAAGTCCAGTGTTAAGTTTCCACAGTCTGTGATGATTTGGGGTACAATGTCATCTGCTGGTGTTGGTCCACTATGCTTTTTGAAAACCAAAGTCACTGCACCCATTTACCAATAAGTTTTAGAGCACTTCATGCTTCCTTCTGCTGACCAGATTAAAGATGCTGATGTAATTTTCCAGCAGGATTTGGCACCTGCACACACTGCCAAAAGCAACAAAAGTTGGTTAAATGACCATGGTGTTGTTGTGCTTTACTGGCCAGCAAACTCACCAGAACTGAACCCCATAGAGAATCTATGAGCTACTGTCAAGAGGAAAATGAGAAACAACAGAACAAAAAATGCAGATGAGCTGAAGGCCACTGTCAAAGAAACCTGGGCTTCCATACCACCTCAGCAGTACCACAGACTCATCACCTCCATGCCATGCTGAATTGAGGCAGTAATTAAAGCAACTTTCCAGAAAGACAACAATTACTAAAAATGTTTTTTTATTTGAGGAGCTCTTTTCCAAAACGCTATAAATCCATTTTAATAGTTTTTATGAAAATGACTTTTTTTTACCTAGACCCACACATTTTGTTTATATTCAATTTATCCTGTTAAAATGGTCTGTTGGCTCAGTCTGAACATGTTAAACAGTGATTGTTAAATGAAACAACAATTTTGTTGAATATAAATTCAAAGTTTCTTTTTATTTTTTTCCAAAACGCTATAAATCCATCCTTTATTTAAATTTTTTTTTTTTTTTTTTTTTTTTTTTATAAAAAGAGACATAAACCAACAAGAGAACATGCAACATATGACATCAGGGAAATAAATAACTTTATTAAGAATAGAAATAATCTCCTACACTCATTTTGAAGACTGTGCACAAACAAACATCTCTCGCCTCAGACCGCTGCCATGTTAGATTGCGTTGAATGCTCACCGAATTCTGATTGGTCGAGAGAGGACATATAGCATTTTGGCAAAAAACAGGTTTGGTGCTTATCGCGGTTTGGAAAGGAACTGCATCTTGCAGTACATTTTAAACAAGGAAATATAGCGTTTTGGCATGAAACATTGATGGAGCAGTATATAGGTTCACAACACAGCAAAATGACGACAAACTCATTTTTTTTTTTTTTTGCCGTTTATCGCGTTTTGGAAAAGAGCTCTTCATTTGTCTTATGAAGTATTCTAATTTTTGAGATTTTTTTTTGTCTCGTTTGTGTTAGAAGAATGGCAGAAAGTGTGGGCCAGAGATTTGCCCTGCTGCATTTGAAAGCAGCCAGTTAATATTAAATGATATCTCCAACATTGTTATTCTTTCTCTTATGTTAAAATGAGCACACTCCATCCATGACTTAATCTCTGTTTTAATTTTTTAGAGATTGCAGCAATGTTTCTGCTATTAAAGGCTGTTCTCAATGTCCACTTATAACCCCCACAGGAGATCATGAATAGCATTATGTGTAATGAGGAGTTCTTTGGCTGGAGGCATTTCACCTATGCCTTTAGGAAGCCCTGAACTACAGTTTTCCTCAATGTCCCATTATTTACATTCACTAGTTGTGTACATTCTCTCATACGATTATCTTTGTTGTACTTGCTGCCATTAACATGTCGGTCATGTGTCTGCCTTTGAGTGCAGCTGAAGATACATTTTAGTTGCACTGGTGGAGAAGCAGGTCCGTGACCTACAGAAGAAGCAGGCCCAGCTGAGGGAGCAGAAAGCCACACTGTAATTTTCCCGGATGGATCCTCACCTGTCCCAGGTAAATTTACAGTTGCGAAACCAATACTCCCACCACCTCAGCTCCATGTGTCTCTGCCCATGCCCAGCGCACCTACAATGAATCGAAAAAGTATTCACAGTGCTTCACTTTTTCCACATTTTCTTATGTTACAGCCTTACTATTACAGCCTTATTACACATTGCACTATTATAAACTGTTGAAGAAAAAAGACATTATTTACATTATTTACTGTCCAGTGTCACCCAAATGAGGAAGAGATTCCCTTCTGAGCCTGGTTCCTCTCAGGGTTTCTGCCTCATATCTCAGGGAGTTTGTCCTTGCCCCAATCTCCTCCGGTTTGCTCATTAGGGACAGGGATAGATATAATATTTAAAATTTTAAATTAATATTTTTAAATTAATTTGTATGTATTAATTTATATTCTTATTTTTTTCTTATTATTATTTATGTAATGATGCACCGTGAGGCTGAGAATCCATTTGCAAGCTTTATTAACACTCTCGTAGTATAACAGGCAAGGTTCAGTATCAGCAAATGCAACAACGTAGATGAGGCAAGTGTATATATATATTTCTCTAATTTGTTTCCATACTTCTGTAAAGCTGCTTTGAGACAACAGGAGTTGTTAAAAGCACTATACAAATAAATTGAATTTGAATTTAAATTTGAATTTATTACAAAATTGATTAAAATTGTTATTTTCCTCAAAATTCTACGAACAATTACAGTCTCCAGTCTTTTTGAGTATGAGGCAACAAGCTTGTCACACTTTTATTTGGGCAGTGTCTCTCAAGTTAAGTCAAGTCAAGAAGTGAAGTAAAGAAGCTTTTATTGTCATTACAACCATATATAGCTGTTACAGTACACAGTGAAATGAGACAACGTTTCTCCAGGATCATGGTGCTACATAAAACAAAGACAGCGCTAAGGACTTACTAAGTAGTCCTAGCCACATACAGTGCAACTCTGCAACCTGGTGCAAACAGTGCAGGACAAAATATAAAAAATACAGTGCAGGACAAAAGACTACTTGAAAAATACTAGACAGTAAACAAAAGACAGTACACAAAAAACAATAAAACAGAAACAGCAACGACTAGTGTAAATACTGTATGTTCAACAATATTGAGTGTGCAGAAATACTGGAATGAACACAGTATTATAGCAGCAGTTACCTGAGATATTGTAAGAATTGTGCAAAACAGCAAATGACTGAAATGTGAGACAGCATGTGCAAAGAGCAAAATAACATTGTGCAAAACAGCATGTAAACAGTTTGATGGATATATATTGGAAGTGTGTGTATTTGGTGTAGGTTTGTGCAGTCCATATAGTTGATGTGTGTGTTGTGCTCAGTACAGTTCAGTTATTGAAGAGTCTAATGGCTTGTGGGAAGAAACTGTTACACGGTCTGGTCGTGAGGCCCGAATGCTTCGGTACCCTTTTCCAGACGACAGGAGGGTGAAGAGTGTGTGTGAGGGTTGTGGGGTCATCCACAATGCTGTTAGCTTTGTGGATGCAGCGTGTGGTGTTAATGTCCATGGTTCGATCTGTGCATTGCTGCACAGTCGTGAGTCAACAGACTGAACAGCAGTGGACTGAACACGCAGCCCTGAGGGGATCCAGTGCTCAGTGTGGTGGTGCTGGAGATGATGTTCCCGATCCAGACTGACTGAGGTCTCCCAGTCAGGAAGACCAGGATCCAGTTGCAGAGTGAGGTGTTTAGTGCCAGCAGGATTAGCTTCCCAATCAGGTGATGAGGGATGATTGTATTGAATGCTGAACTGAATTCTATGAACAGCATTTGAAACTGTGTATCATTATTGTCCAGGTGGGTGGAGGGTCGTGGCAATGGCATTGTTCGTGGAGCCATTTGGACAATACATAAACTGCAGGGTGTCCAGTGAGGGTGGTAACTGGGTCTTGATGTGCCTCATGACAAGCTTCTCGAAGCACTTCATAACGATGGGTGTGAGTGTGATGGGACAATAGTCATTGAGGCAGGACACTGGAGACTTCTTTGGGACAGGGACAATGGTGGTAGTCTTGAGGCACGTAGGAACAACAGTGCTGCTCAGGGAAATGTTGAAGATGTCAGTGAAGACATCCGCTAGCTGTTTTGCACATTCTCTGAGCACCCTGCCAGGAATGTTGTCTGGACCAGCAGCCTTCCATGGGTTAACTGTGCGTAGAGATCTCCTCACGTCGGCCGTCATCAATGTCAATTGTCACGTCATCAATGCATTTGCTGATGTAGCTGTAGTTGACGGAGTCGCCGTTGGTTTCAGCCTCCCTAAAGATGTTCCAGTCAGTGACTCAAAGCAGTCCTGAAGAGCAGAGGTGGCTCATGCTGGCCAGTTTTTCACCTGCTTCAGAACTGTTTAGAGGGTCTAACGAGTGGTCTGTATGCTGGAATTAGCATAACAGAGATGTGGTCTGAGTAGCCACGGTAGGGGCAGGGCTACACACGATGCCGGGAATGTTTGTGTAAACAAGATCCAGTGTGTTTCCCCTCTTGTTGCAAAGTCCGCATACTGATGGAATTTAGGGAGCACTCTTCTTTGTAGGACCTCTCAATTAGGCTGGATGGGAAGTGTCTCCTCTCCCATCCAAGTCAGGTTCAAGTCTGGGCTCTGGCTCTGCCACTCAAGGACTTTATCTTGGCTGTGTGCTTAGGGTCGATGTCCTGTCGGAAGATGAACCTTTGCCCCCTTCGTACCTTTTGTGTACCCTTTCCCAGATCTGTGCCTCGATACAATCCTGTCTTGGATGTCTACAGACAATTCTTTGGACATCATGGCTTTTTTTTTTAACAAAGAACACCGAAGCTGTAGTTCTCCATGCTGGCACAAACTATAACAACCTGAGACAGATGGAGATCCTGAAGAGGGACTTCAAGTTCCTGGTTGAGAAAGTACGCAGCATTGCCCATAATGAGGATCATTGTATCGTCATCCTTGTGTAGGTTCAGTAGACTTTATGCCTTAAGTAAATGGTTACAGTCATGGTGTCATGATCCGAAACTGCTGTTTATTAACAACTCTAATGTTTTCTGGGAGCGTCCTAGGCTTTTCCATGCTGATGGCACACTGATGGCACACCAGCAGCATTTGAGCGGAAATCCTCTCGGACAACTGTGCACCATCTGAAAAGATGCTGCGCACCATCTGACTGGTAAGTTACAATTCAAATTATAATTTTGATAGCTGTGCTTTACCTCATCATCAAATTGTTACAAATGCACACATAGCTCATCGAAACTGTATGTTCCCTGAGTAGTCAGATCCAAGAGTAAATTCACGAAAATTTCTCTAAATTATCTTACCATAATTAAACCAGAAAATTGCCAAATAAAAAACAATAACAGTTCCTAAAGTTTGGGCTTTTGAACATTAGATCACCAAAAACACTTTTGTAAATGAAATCATCTCTGAAAATAGCCTTACTGCACTCTGTATTAAACCAAATGATTACATTGGTCTAAATGAGTCTACCCCGACTGGTCAGAGATTTCATCACTGCATCACTACCAGACACACTTGATCCACTACAGTTCCCATACCGCCAGAACCGCTCTACTGAGGACGCCATTGCTCATCTTCTTCATACTACGATGAACCACCTGAACTGCAGTAAAGTCTCATCTCTACTGTAAGTTGGAGGTCCTGGGACTCAGCCTGCCGCTGTGTCAATGGACCTCCAACTTCCTGACAGACCAACCACAAGCCGTAAGGGTGGGCAAATGCACCTCATCCACCCTCACCCTCAGCACTGGGGCTCCCCTTGGTTGTGTTCTGAGCCCCCTGCTATACTCACTGTACACCTATGACTCTGTGGCCACTTCCAAATCCACCACTATCATCAAGTTTGCTGACGACACTGTTGTGGTGGGCCTGATCTCCAACAACGACGAGACGGCCTACCTACAGGAGACTAAAAACCTGGAGAGATGGTGCCAGGAGAACATTCTCCTGAACGTCAGCAAGACTAAGGAGTTGATAGTGGACTTCAGCACAAAGCAGGAGCGGTCATACCAACAGCTAAACATTAACGGGACCCCAGTGGAGTGAGTGGACAGTTTCCGATACCTGGGTGTTCACATCACACAGGAACTGTCTTGGTCCTGTCACATCAACACCCTGGTGAAGAAGGCCCGGGAGTAGAGAATCCTGACGGGTAGCATCACTTCCTGGTTTGGGAACAGCACCATGCAGGACAGGCGAGCCCTCCAGAGGGTGGTGCGATCAGCTGAACGTACCATCCACACCAAGCTCCCTGTCCTGCAGGACATCTACAGCACGCAGTGCCGGACCAGGGCCAGGAAAATTGTAAAGGATCTCAGACATCCCAACAATGGACTCTTTTCTTTGTTGCGTTCAGGGAAACACTTCTGCTCCTTGAAAGCAAACACAGAGAGAATGAGGAGAAGCTTCTTCCCGCAGGCCATTCGGAGTTTAAACCAGGAAACTCCCAGGACCCTTCACTGTTTTTTTGTCTGCACACCTTTTTTGCACCGACACCTTAACTCTGGACTGTCAAATTAACTCTGGACTGTCACTTTAACTCTGGACTTGCACAGCACAGTACCACTTTATACACTTTATACACACTATACTGCACATGGACACTTTAAGGACAATAATTAAAACCATACGCATTTATGTATATCTATGTATATGTATATACATTATTTTTCACTTATATTTTCATATTTTATATAGTTTCTTTTTATATAGTTTATACTTTTTTTTATTTATCTACCTCCTTTTGGTTATATATATATTTTTTATCCCAAATTGCATTCCTTATGTTTGAATACCAGACAGATGCAAAAAGCATTTCACTGCATGTCATACTCTGTATGTATGTCTATGTGACAAATCAAATTTGATTTGATTTGATTTGATCAGGATATATCTATAAGTATGAGCCTCGTCAGACTGGTCATGGAGGTGGTGTTGCCACTATCTTTATTGATTTCCTTACTGCTACTCAGAGGACACAGTATAGATTTAATTCCTTTGAAGTGCTTGTTCATAATGTTGCACTCTCGCACATGCACACGAAAAAATCCGTGATGTCTCTTGCTCTAGTATAGACCTCCAGGGCCCTACACTGATTTTCTTAGAGAATTTGCAGATTTTCTTTCAGACCTATTGGTTAATTTTGATAAAAGATAAGATAAGATGAGATATTCCTTTATTTGTCCCACAATGGGGAAATTTCTCTGTTACAGCAGCAAAAAATATATAAAGAATAAAGACATAATATAATATACAGTATATACAAAAACAAAAATGTATAAAAAGAGTCATTTTGCACATTTTAAAAAATTTCTGTTATTGCACATGTTTAAAATGCTTTGTTATTGTTTATTATTACAGTTAAACAGTAATACCAGTGTGTATTATGGTGACTGGTTTACTGCTTTGATTGTAAAGTCTTATAGCAGCAGGGAGAAAAGAGCGTATGTGTCGCTCCTTCAGACACTTTGGATGTAACATTCTGTCACTGAACGAGCTGCTCAGAGCTGAAACCGTTTCATGCAGGGGGTGAGAGTCGTTCTCCAGCAATGATAATAGTTTTGCTACCATCCTCCTTTCTCCCACCTCCTGTACAGTGTCCAGAGGAATTGTGTTAATTGTAGGAAATTTTAACATTCATGTCATCAACATCACATATCAACATGACAAATATTTGGTATATATGAATAAAAAACATTTTTAATATTATACTTGCCTTTGTCTCGAGGATGAATCTTGGGCAATGTTTTATCTGTAAATACAACAGAAAAATTAAATAACATCTAGTCGATTGGTTTCTAAGTTAATTATGTTACATCCAAATAACTGATTCGAATTTTCCTGTTTAAAGTAAAATCTCTGTTGTTATTGTTGTTATTTTACTAATATATTACAAGTATAATAATATAAAATGTTTCTTGCTAGTCCTTTGTTAGTCCTTTGGAGTCCCTCCTTACCTGAATTTACACTGCAACAACAACCCAGCAGGTGGCGATATTATGTACTTAGTGTGTAAAATATCAATAAACTAAAAGAAGCAGAATCCCACCTCTGATCTGTACATTTGGGCCTCATATGGGGTTTTTGATGTTGAGATGGTTGAAGCATTTATTTTATTATTACAGTTTATTATATATTAATATTAATGCGTAAACATTTTAATGGAAGTATTGTAAGGTAGTCAGTTGTGGGATTTTGAGCAAAGATTAAACTCAAAAATGTTTTTTGTCCGTTTTCCAGACCTAACGTGAATAAAGACACTGTCAAAAAGCACACACTATTTATTTGTAGCAGTAATGACTTGAAAACATTGGAACATTGGGACAAATTGATAATATCTGGGAGAAAATTTAGATTACTAATTTAAAACCAAACAATTTTTTAGATAATGCTGTGGATAATAATAGTAATATTATAGTATTACTTTCTGTAATTTCTGATCAGCACTGAAGTACTGTTTTACTCAACTTTGAGAGATTATAAATATACAGTTTGATAAATGTATATTGATGAGGAGATTTTTGTAATCAAAGATGACTTGGAGTTGGAATCTCCTCTTAGAATGACCAAATGCTTCATGAGTCCAACTGGAGCTGGTAAATCTCTAGATGTCTCAGGATGCTCACATGGTTGGCCTCATCTCAGTAAAGGTCCAAAATCTTCATGACACGGAACACAACTGGAGCTGGTACAATTTCATAATATTAACAAGCACTGCCAAAGTTTATTCCAACATTTGGGAGCTAAATAAGAAAACATTCTACCACCTTTATTAGACTTTGATATTCTGGGAACTACCAGAAGTCCTGAGTTCTTTGATCTCAGGGAGCGTGAAGTATTGTAACGTGTTAGAAGACTAGTTAGATTAGGGAGCTAAACCATTAAGAGCCTTGTACAGTACGTAAGTAGCAGCAGTTTGTAATCAATCAACTTAACAGGTAGCCAGTGTAAAGATGATAAAATTGGGGTTATATGATCATACTTTCTTGTCCTGGTGAAAACTCTGGCAGCTGCATTTTGGACTAACTGTAGCCTATTTATTAAAGATGCAGTACAACCACCTAGTAATGTATTACAATAGTCCAGTCTAGAGGTCATGAATGCATGAACTAGCTTCTCAGCATCAGATACAGACAGGATGTTTCTCAGCTTGGCAATATTTCTAAGGTGGAAGAAGGCTGTGTTTGTAATATGGGTGATATGATTTTAAAGACAAGTTGCTGTCTAATGTAACACCCAGGTCTTTCACTGTCGAGCTACTGTACTAGTAACAGTACATCCCTCTAAATGGAAGTTAAAGTGTGAGAGCTTCTTTGTACTGGTTTTGGACCGATAAGTAGTATTTCTGTCTTATCAGAGTTTAACAACAGAAAATTACAGGACATCCAATCATTTATCTCTTTAACACACTAAGTTCATTTGGACAATTTAGCTATTTCATCTGGTTTTGATGAGATATATAACTGTGTATCCTCAGCATATCAGTGGAAATTAATCCCATGCCTTCTAATGATGTTCCCTAATGGAAGCATGTTCCTGAATGCCTGTGTGATTTGTAAGTGTTCTAGGAGAATGTTGTGCAGCACAATGCAGCACTAAAGTCAAGTAGAACTAATAGTGACATACAGTCTTGGTCCGAAGCTAAGAACAAGTCATTTAACAAGTGCAGTTTCTGTGCTATGATCGGGCCTGAAACCTGACTCAAACTCTTCTGTAAAATATATTGTTCCCCTGTAAGAAGGAGCACAGTTGATCAAACACAATCTTTTCTAGTATTATAGACATAATGAAATATGTCTGTATTTTTATAGTTCATTAGGATCTAAATTAGGTTTCTTAATGAAACTGCCAACTTGAAGGATTTAGCGATGTGACCTAAAGATAATGAAGAGTTAATATTATTAGTAAGCTCACCAGCTTTATGTAACACTTCTTTCAGTAATTTAGTTTGAATCTAACACACATGTTGTTGATGTAGCTGTAGTAATAAGTTTATCGAGTTCTTCCTGTCTTGTACTTGTAACGCACTGTAGTTGTGAGTGTAGAGCTTTTGGTGAGCCTGGGTCACGAGATGCTGTCATGGGCTGAACATCAACTATTTTGTTCCTGATACTTTTAATTTTATCAGTTCTCACTAGGACAAGAAAGTATGATCATATAACCCTAATTTTATCATCTCTACACTGGCTACCTGTTAAGTTTAGAATTGATTACAAACTGCTGCTACTTATGTACAAGGCTCTTAATGGTTTAGCTAATCTAACTAGTCTTCTATCATGTTACAATCCTTCACGCTCTCTGAGATCACAAAACTCAGGACTTGTGGTAGTTCCCAGAATATCTAAGGCCACATTCACACTGCAGGTAAAAGTGGCCAAAATCTTTTTTGGGGTCAAGTGACCAGGTCAGACTTCTTCAGGAGTAGTGTGAACACTCAAATCTAGCCCAGATCAGATTTTTTCAAATCAGATTCAGACCACTTCCATATGTGGTCCTGAATCAGACCCAAATCTGATTTTTTCCAATGTGGCCGCAGTGTGTACAACCAAGGCGGATTTGATGCGACTTTTACGTCAATCTACATCAACATTCGTCACAATTATGCGCGAGTACGCACACAAACGTGACTACGCCTACAAAATGGATCAAATAATCAAAAGTTGCCTTCGACATCCGAAAATTTTCAAAAAACCGTGTCTCTGTGCTGCCATTACACAAACATTTAGAAAGAAAAGCGAAAATGCTTACTTTAGCTCAAGGGCGTGCTGCATGTGACGTCATTGTTATTGTTCATTTGCGCATGCGGGTCAGTTCGAAACAGCAAACAGTTCACACTGGTATCTGATATAGGCCGCATTTTAAAAGGTAATGTGAACAGCCAAACAAAAAAATCAGATCTGAGCAAAATATCCGAATTGAGCATTAAGTCTACTAAAGGCGGTAGAGCGTTTTCTTATTTAGCTCCCAAACTTTGGAATAGTCTTCCTGATAGTGTTCGGGGGCTCAGACACACTTTCCCAGTTTAAATGTAGATTAAAGACTCATCTCTTTTGTCAGGCATACACATAATACATCCCATAATATTGTGCACTATTACATCAGACTTGCAAATATTATGTACAGCAGATATGTTAATTTCTCTCCACTGCTTCTCTCTTTCCGCCCATCCTGAGGCATCCAGAAATTGTACCAGCTCCAATTGTCTTCCGTGCGATGAAGATTTTGGACCTCAACTGAGATAAGGGCGACTATGAGAATCCTGAGACATCTAGAGATCTACCAGCTTCAGTTAGACTCTGCGATACTAAAGAGGAGATCTGAACTCCATGTGGTCTTTTGCATCAATACAACATTTATCAGACTGTATATTCACAATCACACCCTCCAGTGTCACCCATATGAGGATGAGGTTTCCCTTTGAGTCTGGTTCCTCTCAAGGTTTCTTCCTTTACCATCTAAGGGAGTTTTTCCTCCCCACAGTCACCTGAGTCATCTCAGACTTGCTCATTGGTGATAAATACATACACATTTAAATATATCTAATATTAATCTTGAATTTTGTATTCTATTAATCTTTATATTATTCTTTATATTAACCTTTTGTTCTATGTTTATGTTCTGTAAAGCTGCTTTGAGACATCAACTGATGTCAACTGGAAAAAGCGCTATACAAATAAACTTGAATTGAACTGAATTGAATTGAACTAATGGGTCATAGTAAACTCTGAATTCAGCACAAACCTGATTACTGATAAAGACCAGACCATACAGTTGACTGACACAACATTGGTTCAAAAGAAGGCATGACAGTCTTCAAGTGGCTTCATACACAACAATCCCATGAGTTACTGGCTGACCATGCGGATCAATCCCTGGCAGGGTGACCACTGTGCGACGAGACTCCAGCCAGCGGTAGAACATCAGGATTGACGAAGTAGCTCCGTTAGAAGAGACGATCAGGCTAGGAACTCGGAACACCGGGAGCTCGGGAGTGGCATATATAGCTCGACATACTGTATATATGTATCTAAATCTATGCAAACAGTTTACATAAACCAACAAAGAAAAGTCAAGGACTCCATGAAGCTAGTGGCAATGCAGAGGAGATAAATAGACATAAAAATTAACATGCAAAAAGAGGCCTAAGGGGGATTGAGGAACATGGCAAGGTATAAAGGGAGAGTGAGGATCACAGCGAGGCACGGGGGAGATTGAGGAACACTGGCACGGTTATTGTGTCCTGAGCATCCTCATCCTCCGTCTAGCAGAAGAGCCGAGTGACATCCTTAGCCAAGCAGAGGGCGCGCAGCAAAGACCAGAACCAAGCCAAACAGGCCAAGCGTCATATTAAAAACTGGCCAACCGATGAGATTGGCACTTTTGTTCATGTTTGTGTCTGGAGCTGCTGAAGTTCCATTAAATCATGACTTGGTGGCGCTCAAGCACAAAACGTGCTGTTGTAGGAGAAGTACATTCTGAGAAGCTTTTCTGATTGTAGAATTGCACAAATGTGGTGAGCAGGTGTTCCTAAATAAAGTTTAGGTTTAAGAGTCTCCCCAAACAAGAAAGGGGAATTAACCTGTAATCAGACATGAAAGCTGTCCAAGCAACTTAGCAAAAAACATTGACCCTTGAATTTCACTTTCATTGCTTCTTCATACAGAGTTCTACCTTGATTCACTTCTTCACTCTAACTTTGCTTCTGCTTTCTTGACATTTTTACACTCCTTACGCAAACGCATTTACTCAACATCTCAAGCATCATCAATAACCCATCCCCATGAAAACAGCATAGCAACAGGTTGTTCACTGCAGCCAATCAGGGCACTCAGTTCCTCTGGCTGTCCTCCAATCGTTGTGGCAGATTGTGAGCTTGCCACATGTGTAAAATTCTAGAAGAATGACTGCTTATTTGTTTTATTTTTTACTTAGTTGCGCACACTTACAGTCTCACATACACACACACATTCCTCGTGTTTCATCAGTGCCTCAGATCTAAAGGCCCAGTGAGATTTACAGACATGCACATTGCTTAGAACACTTCAATCAACCAATGGTTTAGATTAAGATTTTAAAGAAGGTAAAGGTCAGAATGTGATTTTCTTTTCTCCTCATTGTGAACTGACACTCAACACAACAAAACTGAATGTGTTCAATATGTTTTTCAACCCCAACCCTTCTGAGAGATTTTGTAAACATTTTTGCACAGCTTATAATGTTTAATATTTAATGTTATAAGTTATAACCATTAAAAGCTATAGTAATCAATTGTATTCATGTTTTATTACAGTTCCATTGAGCCGTAAATCACATCTGTAGTGTACTGAGCTTTAAATTCAGGAACATACAGTAATCAATGGGAAAAATAGCCAATAGTGTTTCAAAGATCTCACTTTTTGTGCTTCAAGGTGAACACAATGCATTCTTGATCAATGAGAGAGACTGTAAAATATCAAGCTAACATCCTGAACAAGGCTAATGACACACTTTTTATATGCAAGCATTGCATTAATCAACAATGCAGTAGTTATGTAATTGTGTATAAAATTGTGATGAATGATTAAAATAATTCTGCCTATAACTGGAACCAGTTAATCTTAAATTTAGCTTAGTATGCCTTACTGAAAAGTAGTAAACTGAGTGAAGTACATTATACAATGGATAAGATGGTTTATTGATTCAGCACATTGATTCAGCTTGTGATTTAAAAAAAAAAGAAATTCTCTTCATGAGTGATATTGCATTCTTTGCCAGTTATCTCCAGTCACATGATTCCTCACAGGATGTTGTCTCCTAGCAACCAGCCCCTCCTCCTGTACCCTCTCGACTTTCCCCTCCATCCCTCCTCAGCCGGTTCTTTCCATCACTGCTGCATGTGGGTGTGACAGACTAATCCGGGGCAATGGAGTTATTTATAGATCTGATTGGCATCTGAATGGATGGTGTCTTCTCCAAAATTGAACCCTTCCTCTTTTTGTATAAATGTCTCTCACACACTCCCATGCTCACATATTGAGGTTCATTCATGTTAAAATTGATGCGCAAGCAGTGACAGGAGAATTTCAAACTACAAAGATGTGTAATACAAATTGTCAAAACAGCTCTGGTGAATATACAGAAAGTTTGCTATAACAGGTTATCAGCTGATGTGTGCAAAACTGCATGGCTATAATTTAAAACTATATTATTTGCTATTGATTGACATTGTTATGGGTTAGAGCTGTTATACCTGTTGACTGTGCTGCTGACCCCACTTTCATCTCTGCATGAATGAAACCATTTTCTATAAAGCAGTTGGCTGTATGAACCTATATGAAAATGATGGAGAGAGATGAAGGGAGGAATGCATAATGTGTGTTAACCTAGTACCCATCATTCAGTGCTGTGGATTTACAACCAAATCTCAATTCAATCTTCCTTCCTTCATGTCTTCCCACTTTAGCTCTATCACTGCTTTACTTCCTCTCTCACTTTCAATCTTCCTCTCATTTTTCTCTCCAACAAGGTCATTACCAATGTCATCATAGCACCATCATCTTTCTGCTGATTGGCTGCCAGTGTCAGCTGAGCTTAAAGAGACAGTGAGCTTTTTGACATCTTGGTACCTCACAAAAGCACATTCTCGATGTAGAACAGACCACGTTAAAACCAAAACAAATACAATGAGAAAATAGTGTGCACCATTTTATGCCTAATAAAAGAAATGTGGTAAAATACAATCTGAATTTGAGTAATTTTTGTAACAAGATAAGATTATCATGAGACTAGTTTATTCATTTCTATGGAAGCTACATTTACATTAACATTTGTGGCACATGCCTAATCCAGTGTGACTTATATATACTGTGACCTGCACGTATAGGTTTGTGAGGAAGGATAACACACACATTGTTGTGGAAAATAGAGAGTGTAAAAGTAGACAGACCGATGAAAACAGAATAGAACAGAAAAAATATGATAAACACAAAGCTATCTAGTAAGGCCTGGAGAGGACAGGAATAAAGATATAGAGCCTCAGGAAGAATAAATAGATTTGAGTATAGGACAGATATCTGATAGTGGATAGCACTGTGGTTGCACAAGATCAATAACTGTGATAGAGAAATTTAACGCTTGGGTTAATGGATCCTAATGGTGAAGCCTCAGATTCAGTGAATGGCTCTAGAGGGCTAAACTGGGGGAAGATAGCAGAAGTTCAACTCTGTGACATACAAAAAAACCTACCAACAAACAAACAAATATAGGAAACTCCAAATCCCAGTTTGTGCTCCCCAGATCTATTTTATTTACAAAATAAGAATTCCTGTGTTCTGTTTCTTTTCCTATTCACTGAAAAGGTGGCAATAATAGCCTAATAATAATAATAAAAAAAACAATACAATAAATATAGTTACAGTTATTATTTAAATTCCGGAGACAGAGAGAGAAGCTGGGAGCAGGGTACCCTTCAAAACTTGGCTCATTCCACGCTGGTACATTGTGGAGGCCACCTCTCACTGTTCCAGGCATGTTGCCATGTTGCAAGGGAACATTTCCTTTCATGTGTCTTCAGCTCTACCCAGTCACACACACATCGAACATCACATCAAGTCTTTCCCAGGTGTGGTGGTACCCAGCTGCCCCTTTTGCTTACCTGAACACAGAAAAATGTAGTTTGAGATGAACTAATAATTATATTAGGCAGCGGAATCATGATTGGACCAGCCTGGAGTACCCGGAGGAAACCCCCGAGGCACGGGGAGAACATGCAAACTCCACACACACAAGGCGGAGGCCGGAATCCATCTTTGACATGATGATTAAGTGAGGCATGGCAGAGTGAACACTCTGGACTCTCTGTCTGATTGGTATGTAATTCTGCTTGTGCTGGCTGATCTGGTCTTTTTGAGGACCTGGGCTGAGTTGAGTTTCATTTACATTTATGGATGCCCTCATTCAGAGCAACACAACTGAGCAGTTAACCCAGCAGTGGCAGATTGGCAGTAATAGAACTTGAACCTACAACCTCCTGATCAGGTCCAACATCATAATCACAAACCTACCACTTTCTCAGTTACTTACCAGTTTCTAATCATAGCTGTAGGCACACATACTACAGTCAAGGCCCATGTTCACAATTTACAGTTCACAATTCTAACAGCAGTCTTTATGGGTCAAGGAACAATTAGTTAATTAGCTAGGCAATAGTGGGGGCATAGAGAGATGTATTGGGGGCAACACGTCCAAAAACATCTAATTAATCTCACCAGCCCCGAGGACACAGTTGCAATCGAATTTTTTCTCTCGTTTATTTCTCATTAATTTATTCTCATGTTCAACTTAAATGAACACAGCATAAAAGAAGTTCAGGATGAATTAGGTAAAATGCTAGAGATGAAACTAATAGAAGCAAACTGGAGTTTCTGTAAATATGACATTTTCTCAACATTTTCTTTCAGATACTTTTTTAAATAATGGCTACATTTCAGTGATTCAGACCAAATATAAGGCAACAGTGGTGACTGCCAATATAAAGCATGTATGTATCTGTGTTTCCACTGTGGTCATGGGCAGGTGTGTTCCCAAATTAATGACACCTGCAATTATGGCCTGCCTGAAACCCAAGACCAAAAAGGACAGACAGTTGTTGGGGCAAACAGATTATGAAGATGAGAGAGGCAACAATGATGGGGCAAAGGCTGTGACCAAGTTGTGGCAGATGATAGCATATCTGTAATGTACCTCCTGCAATCATGAACAATTGACTATATAATAGTGTACAGTATAACAAAGACCTTCTGTAACACCATCATTGCTGTTTTCTTCCTCTCTCATCTTCATAATCTGCTTTAAACATTAAGCATTACAACTTCCATGATTGTTGCATCCCCCATGTTGCCCCTATAGCAAAGATCTCATGAGCTGCTACGTTTTTTAGATAGTTTGCTGTGAACACAGTATCTTTTGGATCCAGGGACAGGACTTTTGAAGTTCCAGTTGTATAATATGACAGAATTGGACCTGCTGACAGAACATCAGTAAATTATGCCACAGGTTTTAGTACTGCATTGGCCGATTCCAAAACAGATGTATCCTGCCAGCTAAGGTTGTGGTGTCAGTGTTGTCAATTATCATCAACTGTGTCTTATACAAGGAGGTACTAGCACCCAGCTTTTATATTTTTCTTTTTCTTTCTTTTTTTTTTTGCTTAGGGTACATGTCTATATATCAATAGTAAAATTAGCCCACATCAAGTCTATTGTTTTCCATTCAGAATGCTAATGTTCATCATACATCTGTAAATGTTAATAAATAACTTTCCAGAACTTTTCACTATTGAGGGAGAAAAGTCTCAGTCTGGGTTTTTCTCAGGTTTCTCCTCTTTTTCTAGCTAAAATGTTGATTAAATTTTTAAACAGTCTGGGACCTGGACTGTGCAACAAAAGACAAAAAAAGAATATGACCAATTGGACCATGGCCAGATGAGTATGCATGCTTCAGCTACAATATTAGAACTATAATCTGTAGTTATGCCAGACATTTTCTGCTCATCTCAAGCCCAATCTGCCAAAGGATGTGAACCAGCTGTATGGCTTTTGGTATATATCTCGTCTATAAACACTTCTGCTTGACAAATTCCTGCATTTCTTCAAATGCTGTTTTTTCTGTTGGACTGAACAACAGAATTTCTTCACTGTTAGTCAATGTGATCCATTTGGTCATCTGATCAAGTCATGCTGATATATAAATACTTGCCCAAAAGCCTGCATAAACTAGCTAGCTGCCGTGAAGAGATTGTGGATGCAGCTGGCAGGTTGTGTGGTGTATTGGATCTATGGATGGTTTCTAAGGTTTGTTGTATTGTTTGTTGTAACATTTTTGGATACCACCATTTTTCATTTTACTGCAGATCCAACAAATCACCTTCTTAAAGTTATTGTCCTCTCCTATTCATTCAAGCTGACAACTTATTTCTTACTGCTTGCTGCTGAAATGAGCAGAAGGAAAAGCTCCATTAGGTCCAGAAGGTTGTCTAGTGATGCAGAACATAAGACCAACTAAACTTTACATTAGATATTATTAGAATATTAATATAATATATATTTAGTTATCAAGAGTTTCAAGAAGTTTCCAACTTTCCTACCATACTTATCAGTTTGCCCTTCAACCATCTATGTCTCATTTTCTCAATATATTACTGTCTTCCTCATGATCAAGGAGCAAGGTTACTTAGCTCCTGTTACCATGGTGACCTCAGGGACACTGTCTCTCTCACTGTGTGTGTCTGTGTCTGTATGTGTGTGTGTGTGTGTGCGTGTGTGTGTGTGTCTGTGTGTGTGTGTGTTTGTGTGTTTGTGTGTTTGTGTGTGTCTGTGTGTGTGTGTGTGTTTGTGTGTTTGTGTGTGTCTGTGTGTGTGTTTGTGTGTGTTTGTGTGTGTTTGAGAGAGAGAGAGAGCGAGCAAGTGAGAACAGAGAGAGAGTCAGATGTTAATAATGATAGGTTGGTGAACCATTTTGATTTCTCAAAATACTATTTTATAGAGTTATTATTAGAACAGTAATTTATTGGGATGCAAATAATATATTCCAATCAAATATTCCTTGCACTATTACATATCCAACATGTGTCAAAGATGTATGTGTCAGGATCCATAGATTCCTGCTGTTTTTTGTCAGAATCTGTTCTTTACAATCTGCATTTTATGTAAAAAAAAATGTTAGAATTTTTCTGTTGGTGTGGAGAGTAATTCTGCAGCAAGCATGTAAGAAGAAAAAACAATACACATAAAGAAGATGTAAAATGCAAGTAACACATTGCATGTAAATTTCACTTTGCATGTATAGCTCGGGGGCACTGTGGCTTAGTGGTTAGCACGTTCGCCTCACACCTCCAGGGTTGGGGGTTCGATTCCAGCCTCCGGGTACTCCGGTTTCCTCCCCCGTTCCAAAGACATGCATGGTAGGTTGATTGGCATCTCTGGAAAAATTGTCTGTAGTGTGTGATTGTGTGAGTGAATGAGAGTGTGTGTGTGCCCTGCGATGGGTTGGCACTCCGTCCAGGGTGTATCCTGCCTTGATGCCCAATGACGCCTGAGCACAGGCTCCCCGTGACCCGAGTAGTTCGGATAAGCAGTAGAAAATGAATGAATGAATGAATGAATAGTTTGAGTTCAAGTTCGAGAGAGAAAGAGAGAGAGAGAGAGAGAGAGAGAGAGAGAGAGAAACAAGGGAGGAAAAGAGAAAATTGTTAGGTATGATTGTAATCAGGTGATTGACATTATGTGCAAAGTACGGACAGGGACTCCGGCAAGACTAGCTATGACAGCATAACTAAAAGACTAGAGCCAGAAGGTGATACAGACATGAGGGCTTCCTGGGATGTAAAGTGTCCCACCACTCCACAGTCTGCAAATCTGAGCGACTTGCGAGGGCGGTAAGGAGAACATGACCTTTTGTTTTTTTATGATCTGTCACACCTACTTCGATTAAAAGGTGCAGGCTATTTGGTAGCACCTCAAGTACAAAAGGCTACATCAGGGGGCAGAACTTTTTCTCACAGAGCCCCACAGTTATGGAACAGACTTTCAATTATTGTTTGGGACTCAGACACAGTCTAAAATTTGTTCATTCATTCATTCATTCATTCATTCATTCATTCATTCATTCATTTTCTACCGCTTTTCCGAACTATTCTCGGGTCACGGGGAGCCTGTGCCTATCTCAGGCGTCATTGGGCATCAAGGCAGGATACACCCTGGATGGAGTTCCAACCCATCGCAGGGTTAAAATTTGTTTAGTCAAGATTTTTATGAATAGATTTTCTTAGGTAAAGGAGCAGATCTGGAGGGTTCATGGGCATTGAGTGTTTGGTGAATTGGGATGTCTGGATGTTGTCTCCTTACCACCCTCACAAGTTGCTCAGGTTTGCAGACTGTGGAATAGTGGGATGTCCCTCCCTGTCGAGCTATATATGCCACTCCAGAGCTCCCAGAGTTCCTAGACTAATCATCTCATCTTATGGACCTACTTAATCAATCCTGACATTCTACCCCTGGTTGGAGTCTTGTTGCCCGGTGGTCACTCTGCCAAGGATTGATCTGCATGGTCAGTCAGCTGTATGGTCTGGTTTTCATCAAAGATTATTTGAAGACTTTATCAGGAAGGAATAGTGTTGGGTCCATGAAAAACTCAGAATTTGCGCTCACCCTTCTGTTCCTCAGGAGCTCTTGGTTGCACAACCAAAAACTGTTGTAGAAAAAAAAACTGTTGACATTATTTACATTTACATTATTTACTGTCCAGTGCCACTTAAATGAGGATGAGGTTCTTAGCCTGGTTCCTCTCAAGATTTAAAGTGAGTGACGTGACATACAGCTAAGTGTGGTGACCCATACTCAGAATTTGTTCTCTGCATTTAACCCATCCAAAGTGCACACACACAGCAGTGAACACACACACCGTGAAACACACACCCGGAGAAGTGGGCAGCCATTTATGCTGCGACACCCGAGGAGCAGTTGGGGGGTTTGGTGCCTTGCTCAAGGGCACCTCAGTCGTGGCCGGCCTGAGACTCGAACCCACAACTTTAGGGTTAGGAGTCAGACTCTTTTGATTTGATTGGTTTGTGTTGTCTTGTTTTCTTTATTTTTATATTGTTTAATTATTGGCAATAATATAAAGTGGCTGTTTTTTATTTTATTTATTTATTTTAATGTTTTTTGATAGATCCTCCACAGCAGTTTTATACATGGATAAATGTAATCAAATGGTATAGTTTATATAATAAAATGTAGTATTCTATGGTAATTCAGGAGCACAAGTAGGATATGAATGTTGTTTTTTTTTTTTTTTTTTTTAGAAATAATGCGATTTTCATGAATACCAGATTTATAGTGTAAATGCTTCTTATGAACAATATACAAATAAATCTATTCATATCCAGCATGAACACTGAGACCCTGTGTGTCAACAGTTTAGAACGTTCGTGGATTAATTCTTCAAATTAAATAACTAAACCGGTCTTATTTATGTATTAAACACTGGCTTTGAATAGCATTCCGTAGTTTTTTTTTCAGTGTATTTACAATAAAAAGACATACAGTATTCAGCAGGACAAGGTAAGTTGTTTCATCTGAAGGGAGCATTACACACTTTTCTTTAGAGAGAACCATGTTCTTGGACATATAATCACTAATTTGTATGTTAAGTAGTACTAAGTTGTACTAAGACAAATGCAAAACAACAAATAGCAGCTGAATACTGTATAAGAGATGTTTTTCTAGTCCCTCATACTGGACTATCCATGGCTCTATTAAAATCTGGAGACAAAACATCCTTTGAAGGACATCCAGCTTAACAATTTTGATCCAGTGCCATGAATGTGTGGAAACAGTTTAACACACAATTGAGTGTGTTATTTACAAATGAACACTTCTAATGACTAAATATGTATTGCTGTAATAAATAAGGGACCAGTATCTAATAACTACTGTATAATAACACTGTTAATGTTGGTATGATGTTAAAAACAGTAAAAAAAAAAAAAAAAGAAAGAAAGAAAAGAAAGAAAGAAAAGTAAAGTAAATAATAATATAACAGATCCTGGCATTAATCTATTCTCAAACAGGTTTTGGCCTTTGTCAGAAATTTCATTAATATGCATTAATGCTAGGCTACTAAGTATGCGTGTTTGTAGAAGGAGATCAAAATTATGTTGATATTAGTTTTTGGTTCATTTTGTGCTGCATGCTACAAAGAGCTCAGCCATGAATACAAAGAGCTCAGCTTATAGATTTTAAATAGTGGAGCACACAGCTTTGAATTGCAAGCTGACAATTACAATTACATTCTGCTTACAATTACAATTACATTCTACCTCTAAACCATTGTGAATGACTAAAGCATGGCTACTGGCTGGTGTGCGTAAATGCCAAACTAGTTTCTTTAAAGGATCTACACTGATGAACGTTTTAGCACTGAGTTATTTACACTTGAACACTTGTTATGCTTGAATACATTGAACAAATTGCTAAAGGTAAGAAGGGGCTCATCATATTTGCTAATACCTATAACAAATACCACTGATTATGTTGATTAGTAATTTTCAATGCTGTATCAAAGTTAAAAAATAAATGAATACATCTTGGATCCTAGCTATGATGCATGGGCACAGCTTTATACATTACGTGGATAATCCTTGCACTATGGGCCTCTGCACAGCCCTGCATTAATAATAGCTGCTCCATATTGTATATCTGGTAACGGGGGTGTGCTTGGGTACCGGTTTGTGAGTGTAATGTGGAGCTGAGGGAAGTAAGTGGTAAGGATTACACAACTCCACAAAATTGTATTAAAGATTGTGTTAAAGATGTTAAACGTGTTCCAGCATGACAATGCCCCTGAACACAAAGCCCCTGAGTGACATAAAGACATGGTGTGTTAATGTTGGAGTGAAGATCTCAAGTGTCCTGCACAGAGCCCCGACTCTGACTTAAACCCACTGAACACCTTTGGGATGAACTGGAACATCGAATGAACCCCAGACCTCCTCACTCTTACAACATCAGTGTCTGATCTCACCAATGATCTTGTAGTTGAATGGACACAAATCCTCACAGCCACAATCCAACATCTAGTGGATAGCCTTCACAGAAGAGTGGAGCTCATATAAATGTGGAATGGGATGTTCAACAAGCACAAATGGGTATGAGGGCCAGGTGTACTTTTTATTTTTATCCTGTATGTTCACTCAGCAGGGAATAAATATATTTTTCAAAGGTCCTCGTTTTGCAGCCTGTTTGCAGAAACTGTTTTTTTTTGGGCGGAGGTAAGCGGCTGTGACGCGGCGCTTGAGGCGGAGGATCACAGCAGAAGCGTCTCCGGTCTTCATTATCAGCAGCAGCGCTCGCGCACGGTGTCCTCTGGTCCTCTCACCTTATATTACATCATTAATACAAACAAACCGATGTGCTGTCGTGCATCTGCATTGTCTACGTGACCGTTTCTGTTATTATACACGGTTTAAGGAATGGGTTGCCAGATTAACTGATTTATTTTTCAGCATCCGTTTGTGTCTGGAGGGCTTTTTCTCCTTCAGGACGCGACATCCAGGTTTTTTCTACATCTTCATTTGTCTGAAAAGAAACACCACTTAATCATCTGAAATGGGGGTAAGGTTTTATTTCCTGTTCTTTATCTAGACGCGCATTTATTTGATTTCACCACCATGTCGGTTTCCGTGTGTTATTTAGATGTCTTCCTTCATCCACGCCCTTTTCTTAGCTCATGGAAAAAGACAAGTTGTAACATCATTAATAATCCCTGGTTACCAGCAAGAGCAATGAAACACTAACATTGGGTTAGAAAGAAAAAACAGAAAGAATAAATGCACATATTGCACTTGATGTCTCCGCCTAAATGCGTCAAGTGTGAAATGTGCGGCTTTTTCTGCGCCGATGCGATTAAAGGCAAAAAAAAAAAGCGAAAGCCATCGACATGTCAGTTGTCGAGACTCTCATTCTCATATTCACTGATAAACAACATCTGTAACACCATAAATATAAACATATATACATCAGCTAATTTTCTCTTTTATTTTCCAATACATTTGCGCGACTAGAGCTGGAAAAATCCTCCAGAGGGATGAGCAAATGCACTCAGTGGTATATAAAAATCAATAGATTTCATGTTTTTAGCTGAAATAACATGACGTAATACTGACAAGGATATAAAGCTACAAATGTCAAAGTTTTTTAGGAGGTTTGGAAACACAACGCCTTTTTTCCCCCAAATTCATCCATCCTGCGCACTGCATGCTTCAAGATGGATGATTCCACATCATTACTGATTCAGGGGGTTGTCGAGCTCAGGCTTGCATTTCCAAGCCAGAAATATCCAGACCTTATTAAATATCCAATCAACTGGGTCAGCCAGATGTAGTCTAGTGATTATCTAAATGTGTTTGTTTGTTTGTGTGTGTGTGTGTGTGTGTGTGTGTGTGTGTGTGTGTGTGTGTAAAAATTTTCTCATTAATTAACCCTGGTACTGCTGAAGGTCAGGTAGTCTATCCATTTCAGGGTAGCTTTTTTTTTTTGAAGAATTGAAACAGAGACGGTAGAAAAGGGAGGGGGATGAGGGACATGGTGATGACCTTCAGGCAGGTTCACCCTGTGGGTATCAGAGGATGGAAAGCTGAGGCACTGTGCTTAAGCAAGCACTCAGTTGGAGGAAGGAGATTCCGGCTCTGACGTAACAGAGAGAGAATCCAATCACGAGGATCCAATGAAATCGTGACTGTGACTATGGATCACTCTGACACCGAGCTCATATAATATATAATATATATATATATATTATTCTAAATTAAATTATTCTATACATACATACAGAGATCAGCAAGCATAGGGATTTGAGCAGGAGGGAGAAATTGTGATGACTGGGTCAGAGCATCTTCATAATGTCAGGTCTTTTGGGGTGTTCCTGGTGTCAGTGGCAGTTACCTACAAAAAGTGGTACATGAAAGGGCAACTGGGGAACTGGCAAAAAACCGGTCATCATTCACATAATTCACCCAGGGCTCAGTGAATAAACTCATCTAAGGGACTTTTTCCTTGCCGCTGTCATCCCTGGCTTGCTCATTAGGGATAGATATATAGTATTTTAAATTTGAAGTTATTTTTTTTAATTAATTTTAAAATTTAATTGTATATATAATCTTTTTTTATTTGTATCCTTATTTTTTCTTCTTCTTATTATTATTATATGTTAATTTCTTTTTTCTCTCTTCTGTTTCCATACTTCTGTAAAGCTGATTTGAGACAATGGGAATTGTTAAAAGCACTATACAAATAAATAGAATTGAACTGAATTGAAATTGAACTGATGCACATGGGAAGCATGGGCTTTTGGTCCAATCTCACAGAAGAGCTACTGTATCCACACTGCAGAAATAGTCCAGGAATTATTTGAAGAACATGACAAAGAATTTAAGGTGTTGACTTGGACTCCAATTTCCAGATCTCAATCTGATCCAGTATCTTTGCTGAACAAAGAAATCAGATCCATTGAGGCTCCACCAGTGGAGGGTCCTGGGGGTCCCAAGTGTTCCTGGGATAGTCTCCATTGCACATTGTCACCCTAACAATGATAATATGGTTACTGAAATGAGTTGACAGTGACATCTATTTCATATATCCTGAATGATAAATGTTAGACCATGTTTCTGGATATTGCAGAGTATATTCACATATGGCTTTCTTTAAAAGAACTAAACTCATTTCACTAACAGTGGACTGAGAGATAGAGAACGGTTCTTTTTGCCTTCAGACTCCATATAGACCTGAAAGCACAATTAACTCCCCTTATTCCACTGTCGAGCCCTTAACCTGCCCTTGCACTCTGACAGCAGTTTTTTAACAAGAATTTCACTTGACTGTATTGTACATGTGTCAAATAAAGGCTTCTTATTCAAGCTGGTCTGAAGCCTTAGTCTGCTTCCCATGATTTTTTTTTTTAAACCAAAAACGTTTTGTCAATCTGTTGATTATTTTTTTTCTGTGCCTCAGTTGGGCTTCTGTTTGTAGGATCTTCACATCACATCAAATGAGCATGATAGGCTTCAACTTTGGTTTCATGGTATGATTTAGATATCCTTGACTTATTTAATTGCTGTTCTAACTAGTCAACATGAAAGTCAGAATAGATTTTTGTAGAGATCCAAAATTTTGGTGTCAGGTAAACGTTTTTTAATTCTAAAATGACTTGTCTTAAAAAATATAGGGCTTGGATAAATGTTTGCATGATATCATGTTCCATACGTCTGTCAGTCAGTCTGTCATTCAGTGAGTCATTCATTCAGTCAGTCCGTCTGTCTGTAAGTCAGTCTATAAGTCAGTCAGTCATTCAGTCTGTTAGTCCATCTGTAAGTCAGTCAGTCTGTCAGTCAGTCAAGAGTCCGTACACTACAGAGACACTTTCTACCTTTTTTGGACTTTAGGGGATTATTTCATTTCATCCAGGCTGTGATTTGTTGGTTTTATGAAAATTCTTCCTCCTGACCAAAATGTATTTTGATTGTTAAATGTGCAACACAATGCAGACAAAACTCTAAACACACCTCTACATCAGACACAGGGATGTAACATGATGTCAGTTTAAACACAGCTGTCAGGTGTGTAGACACTTAGGTGCTTAAATGTAAACTCAACAATCAGATATAAGCACTATAAAAGGCATCAGGTGAGTTTATATTGCTGTAGGAGGAAGAGGAAGCAGTAGACCTGGATGTGATGTGACAAACGATGAGGTCCACGTTTATCAGATGTGACTTGAGGAACCATGGTTTACCGAGTCGAGCCCAACCTCAGCACTCATACTGTTACTGTGATTCAGATATTTCACCAATTGTTCTCTACTGTCCACAATACAATAGAACAGTATAGCAAGTGTGTCAATATGACCTTCATCAGTACTTTGATTCAGTACTCACTCTATTCCTGTGCGCTGTCATGTAACAATTTATTTGTATTTTGATTGGACTACGTAGAAGTGAGGGTTAAGAATGTGAAGGAAGTAGGAGCACCATATTCACAGGGGAACAAGAAAGAGCTATCATAAACATTATTTAAGCCAATGATGCAACATGTTTCTGAAGAAAATACAAACATCCTTAATGACCACAGAGATTTCAGTACTATCCAATAGATCTCTCTATAAACACTGGGGTGAATCCTTAAAAAACTTCACAAACAGATGACACAACTCTACTGAGTGAGAACAGACACAGGTAAGTAATGTGAAGTAAATGCACTTTAGTAATGTGCACTGCACAGAACCTTTTACATGTACATTTATAGTAGGTCTGTACTCAAATACACAATATTATCTTTGTTTAGAGAGTTCCAATCCCATATGAATTTATTATCATACATGAGGCTTTAACCTGAAAAAAATAAAAAGAAGATGGAGAAACATCACTGGTCACAGAGCTGGAATGTTCTTGGACAACATGGTGGGAACATCAGCACATGGTGGGAACATTACAATGTGTGCTGAAATCACGCGGATTGGGGTCTTCCACCAGCATGCCAACTTGATCCCTTACAGCATTAACCCACATACTGAGATTTTTAGACAGGCGACACGTCTTCACAGCAGAAGTTCAAACAGATATAGAGCAGATGAGATGCATTGTCATCTGCAATCTACAATCTTTCCACTAATCTGCTCTGGTTCAGTTTCAGTCCAGTTCCTCTCACCATATGCTTGTCATAAACCTCATTGAGGAGTTTATTTTGCTTTGACGGTGGAAGGTTTACAATCTGCCAGGATCCCTAATTGGAGCCATGGAGGAGTCCTGTGTCTGAACCGATATTTAAGGGTCTGTGTGAGGATGGATTCGCCATTGAAGAAGATTCCTCCCTCGAGAGTGGACATGTGGTGCTGTGGCCAGATCCAGTTAGGCAAAGAGATGATTATTAGGATTATTAGGCAAAGAGATGATTTTATTTATTGATTGATTCATTTATATTTATGTTGTATTTATAATTTGTTCTAATTTTCAATGCACAATGCAGCCTTTGGAAATGCATGGATGCATGGACTGATTTTACAATGAAATAAGCTACATTTATGAATAAATAACATTTTGTACATATATATAATAAACATCAGTATTTACAGTATTAGAACAGCAATTAAATAAGTCAAGGATATCTAAATCATACCTTATGCATGTACTTTAACAGTATCATAAATAAACCCAGACTACAGTGTGTCAGTCATGTGTGTATGGTCTACACTGACTTTGGTACATTAATGTAAGGGTTTGAATGCAGTGTTTTGTTTTGTAAATGTTCTGAAGTGTTTTGCTGCTTGTGTGTTGATGTGTGAATTGTGTGCAGTGTTTTGATAAAATGAGCTTGTTTTTAAAATCCTGTTAGTAATTGTTAAAAAAAATACACACTCATGTAAATAATATAAACACTTCAGAAATTGGTTATTCAGACAATTAGCTTTAAAACAGCATCCACACTGTGTTAATCAAACTGTAGTCTTATTCTGCAGTGACAGATAGGATCAGGGAAGGGAAGTCACACACACACACAGAGAGAGAGAGAAACATTTCTGAAACCGATTAGATTCCTGTTTTATTGTATTTTATTAAAGTAATTCATAATTAAGTACTTTACACAATTTAGTTTTTTCCTTATAAGGTTATAAAGATTACCAAGTTTATCGGATCAGTCATAATATTCAGATAATATTCAGTCATTATTACAGGTGACATAAGATTACAGGGACCCATGAAATCCTTCCCAACAGACAGAGTATGAAGTCTTTTGTAGAGCAGAGTCAGCAGTCACAGAGCTAGACTTGTCTTGTCATGTTTATGACAACAGGTTTGTTCAGTTTATTTAGATCCTGCTTGAGAAATGAAGATCCTCCCAGCCTTTAAAGCTTTTAACAGATATACAAAGTAAGAATGCTCAAAAACATGTTAATGTGTTTTTCCCACCACAGAAATGTTTATTCAGCGTCACTCAGATTTTGTCAGGTCGGATATTTCAGAACATAATTAGCACAGCGCTCCTACAATGAAAAAAGGAATAATTTTAGCTGGTCCCAGTTTGTGTGTGTGTGTGTGTGTGTGTGTTTGCATGCGCATGAGTGTGTGTGTTGTTGGAGTGAAATGTCTGAAGGGTTTTTTGGATCAGTGTTCCAGTAAAGATAAATACTCTGCATGCAAATGGGTTCATGCCACATCAGTGAAGCCACCTGTTCTACCCGTTTTACCAGTCTACACACACGCACACAGACACATACTGTACACACACACACACATACACACACACAGAAACACATACACACAAACACACATACACACACACAGAAACACATACACACACACACACACACACACACACACAGTAAGATTGTCCTGTTTTGATGTGAAGCAGCATGCAGTATAGATTGAGTATGAAAACACTGCATGTGGACCTTATACATAAAACACTAGCTAACTGTTTTATGTAATGTTTTAGTAACTGTTTTAAATGGTGGAACCAGGCATCTGTGTCACAAGAGGATGAGAAGACTGAAGTTAATTTTGTACATTCTAGCTCATGTTTTGCTGAATGAACTGGACTCACTGTATATTTTCTTGATATATTTTCTTTTCTTGATTTTCTTATATTTTTCCTTAGTATGGACGCTCAGACAGCTACCGTGTGGCAACCACGCAGGACAATGATGAGAAGGAGTCTCCTAAGAAGAAGGGAGGGAAAGATCTTGATGACCTGAAGAAGGAGGTGCCACTGGTGAGATAAACACACCTGCTGAATTAGAGCACACTCGAACATGGTGCCCCATGGTATATTACTCACTTTTTATTAGTCACTTTTGTGTAGTTAAATATCTCATTCTTTATACAACTGTCTTTAAAAGCTATTAACACAGCATTACATTTTTCTCTTTAGTCATTATCATTTTCTTTTTTTAAACCACACTTTGACACACACAGTGTTTAGTGAGCAGTCCCAGATGTGTGTGTTGTTTATTTTCATGTGTGTCACTGGGCCCATTTTGGGTTTAGAAATATGCTTCATGACATGTAATTTAATTAGAATGAGCAGAGGATCAATCTGTATAAAAGTAAAGAGGAGGACACAATGATTAGAGTAGAAACTGTGGAAGGTTAAAAGAAATACGATCCAAATTCATCTGGGCTGCAAATTCACTCTGCTGCGATTGATTCTAACATCCTTCTGTTTCTATGTGTTACAAAGTGATATCCTCAGTGTGATTAAAACCTTCCTAAATATCCCCTTTGTCTATAATATTTCTCATGCTCATGTTGCTTCCTGTATCTTAGACAGAGCATAAGATGTCCATTGAGGAAGTATGCCGAAAGTTCAACACGGACATTGTGCAGGTGGGTTTTATGGATCAATTATTTATTTATTTACTCTAGCTGTCTTCTGCATCTGAGACCAAACAAACCTCCATACATACAATATTAAAAATAAAAAATCTTTGTGCAGTGCCTGTAGTTCACAATCATTTCCTCTTATTGTTACAGGATTGTCCATGTTCATTGTTATAAAATAAAACCTTCTGAAAAGAAAACAGCAGAATGTGTTATGTAGAAGAATGAAATGTAAAAGTAGCTCTAAAAGCTCTGTCATCTAGACATATCTACCAAAAGCTGACTTTACACTTAAGTCATGTGACATCACCGTAAACTAGAAACACTGTGCTTGACTCTCCAACACAAGAGAAAAGGAAAATGTACTGATTTCCTGCAGGTGTTAATAAGAACTGAGAGCAAAGCTGTGAATTTCTGCCCCCTGTGTATTCATCTTCACATGTGACTGTAATCATCTTCACAGCTGATGAGTGTATACAGATAATTAGACAGGATACATGAAAGCTCACAAAATATTTTGTGAGTAATACAGGTCCCACACACTCTTCTTTTCTCTCCAGGGTCTAACTAATGCTAAAGCAGCTGAGTATCTGGCCCGGGATGGTCCAAACGCACTCACTCCTCCACCCACGACCCCAGAGTGGGTTAAGTTTTGCCGCCAGCTCTTTGGGGGTTTCTCCATCCTGCTGTGGATTGGAGCCATCCTCTGCTTCCT
The DNA here is from genome assembly GCF_030014155.1 of Tachysurus vachellii. Classification (NCBI taxonomy): domain Eukaryota; kingdom Metazoa; phylum Chordata; class Actinopteri; order Siluriformes; family Bagridae; genus Tachysurus; species Tachysurus vachellii. The sequence continues at coordinate 15,782,140 of NC_083462.1, read as the reverse complement.
GGCCTACGCCATCCAGGCAGCCACAGAAGACGAACCGGCTGGAGACAACGTGAGGATACACACAGACAAGTTGGGGCAGGAGACAGAAGCATTTGGGGAGGCTAGAAAGGAATAAAGCAAAAATAATAAGCAAAAGATATATATCGTATAAAAAGACAAGAAAGCGTTGGAATGCTAGAACTACAATACATCCTAATTTGGATTTGTTTGTCTCTTTGTTAGTTGTATCTGGGCATCGTTTTGTCTGCTGTCGTGATCATTACCGGATGCTTCTCCTACTTCCAGGAAGCTAAGAGCTCAAAGATCATGGAGTCCTTCAAAAACATGGTGCCCCAGGTATCAGCAATCAGTGTCTAATAAATACAAAGTTCTTGATTGTTTTTCTTCAATAAAACTAAATTCCAGTCTGTTAAAGTTATTGTATGTATAAGTGCAAACAAAAATGTGTGTGTGTGTGTTTTTGTGTGTGTGTGTGTGTGTGTGTGTGTGTGTGTGTGTGTGTGTGTGTGTGTGTGTGTGTGTGTGTGTGTGTGTGTGTGTGTGTGTGTGATAGCAAGCATTAGTGATCCGTGAGGGTGAGAAACTGCAGATTAATGCTGAGGAGGTGGTAGCTGGAGATTTGGTGGAGGTGAAAGGAGGAGACAGGATCCCTGCTGACCTAAGGATCATCTCGGCTCATGGATGCAAGGTAAACACACACCCACACACACACACCCACACAAAGTTTTTTAAATGATGCGATTTAATGTTTTGTTTCAGGTCGACAACTCCTCACTGACAGGTGAATCAGAGCCCCAGACCAGATCACCTGACTGCACCCATGACAATCCTCTAGAGACCCGCAACATTGCTTTTTTCTCAACCAACTGTGTGGAAGGTACGGTTTTCATAGCAACTGCCTCACTGTTGCGAGTCTTGTGTCATGCTGTGTTTTCAGTCTGCTGTGAAATGGATGAGGAGAAAAGGTTGTCATGACAACAGGTGCTCTCATTTCCTCTGAGCGTTTATCAGCTGCTCACATCGTGTCCTTCTCACTGCCTTTCAAACATCTCTCTTTTAACAAATTGCTGAATTGCTGCATGATAAATAAAACACAAATTAACACATAAATAAAATATGAATGTAACACTTGTGCACCAGTATACTTATACGCCAGGGAAGAAAAGGGCAGTTTCTAGGGCCTAATGAATATAATAGTTTTTCATCAGTGACAGTTGATAAGTATTCATTTAAAATAATCATAATTGTCACTCATAGTGCCACATGCTGTCTGTTTAAAAGGTCTGTGACTGTGGGGAGGAAAAACTCTCTTAGATGGAAGAGGAAGAAACATTGAGAGGAACCAGACTCAAAGTGAACCTCATCCTCATTTGGGTGACACTGGAGGGTGTGATTATAAACTGTTGTAAACACCAGAGAGTGATTTTATGAATAATGTCCTTTCTACAGTAGGATACATTCTGATAATTGTGTATTGATGAGGAGGTTTTTGTCCTCAAAGACCACATGGAGTTTGTAACTTTACATTTACATTTACAGCATTTGGCAGACGCCCTTATCCAGAGCGACGTACATAAGTGCGTAAGATACCATGAGTTTAAAACATTTGTTCAAAGTTACAATGAAAACGTGTCAAAGGTTTTTTTTTTTTTTTTTTTTTTTTTTTTTTTAAATGCAAAAGATAAGGAAAGAAGTGCTAGTTGAAGTGTTTCCTGAATAAGTAGTTCTTCAAACGCCACTTGAAAATAGCCAGTGACTCAGCTGTCTGGACCTCTAGGGGAAGTTCGTTCCACCACCTTGGTGCCAGAACAGAGAAGAGTCTTGTAGTATACTTGCCTCTTACCCTGAGAGATGGTGGAACCAGTAACGTCTCTTTAAAGGTTCATGAGAGAAGCAGTGTAGAGGAATTAGCGTAGCTGCTGTTCATAATATTAGCAAGCACTAGATGATAATGTGCATTTGGCCAGATGTATTAGAGCACAACATTATGGGGTGTATTATGTGTACGCCTGACTAAAGAGATGAGTTTTTAATCTACATTTAAACTGGGAAAATGTGTCTGAGCCCCGAACACTATCAGGAAGACTATTCCAAAGTTTGGGAGCTAAATAAGAAAACGCTCTACCACCTTTAGTAGACTTAGATATTCTGGGAACTACCAGAATCCTGAGTTTTGTGATCTCAGAGAGCGTACAACACCCAGGTCTTTCACTGTTGAGCTACTAGTTCTTGCTCTTCCAATCTTTTATCTCTTTAACACACTAATTTGGACAAGTTAATTTGGACAATTTAGCTATATCTGGTTTTGATGAGATAAATAACTGTGTATCGTCAGCATAACAGTGGAAATTAATCCCATGTCTTCTAATGATGTTCCCTAATGGAAGCATGTATATCGAGAAAAGCAGAGGTCCTAGAACTGATCCTTGAGGGACCCCATAATTAACTGCCAATAAACTGGAGGATTCGCCATTTAAATCTACAAAATGTTATCAATCAGACAGGTAGGATCTAAACCAACTTAAAGCCTGCTATGAATAACTGTGTGATTTTGTAAGCGATTTAGGAAAATGTTGTGATCTGTAGTGTCGAATGCAGCACTAAGGTCAAGTAGAACTAATAATGACATACAGTCTTGGTCCGAAGCTAAGAACAAGTCATTTGTAACTTTAACAAGTGCAGTTTCTGTGCTATGATGGGGCCTGAAACCTGACTGAAACTCTTCAAAGATATTGTTCTCTCTCCACCAATCAAAAGGATTTTCTTCCTTGACTAGGGACCTATCAACAAACTAAGCCAGGACTTCAATTCTTATTTGAGTGTAGAGGTCCTCCTCAGCTATAATTCGCTCATTTGACAAATTTCAGTCTTGTGAACCTTGGGTCCAGAGCAGAGGAGACTGAATCAAAGGCAGCACCTTCAGTGGACTTCAACAGCCCTTTCACAAGTGGAGGCAGTGAGGAGACTGTTACGTATTCCTGTCCGCTCATAAAACAGTTGCACATTCATAAGGCTTAAGAGCAGTGGAAAGCTCTTCAAACTCCACTGACTCTGGTTTCAAATCAAGATAGTGTTTGCCTCTGTGAGTGATGGATGGGTCAGTTAAAGTAGCAGTTAAAGACCACCTCTGCTCAATCAGTCTGTTATTCATATAGGACGTAATGTTAATTAAAATATAATACAGAATTGTTTTGACAATTATTGCTTCAAAAAATGTCATAGACCTTTTGTTCAGTTGTGAAGATGTAAGCATCTAAAATATAGAATTACTCTGATTATGTGTAATAATTAAATGATATATGCGTAAATTAATACAAATGTTTAAAAACTCATATTCAGGAACTGATATTTACTGTTTGTGGTTGGAGTGGGAACACTGCGCATGATGCCATTCCATTGCAGTGCAGCAAACAAACACAAACACACACACTCCTACACACACACACTCACACACACACACACACACACAAACACACTTGAGAATGCCCCAAAAAGAGATGATACACATGAGGACAATAAGCAGAGCTTATAGTCAGTAAGCTTCTTCAGTCCTAAAATACTGTGAAACTGTGTGTATAACTCATAGAAAATAAAGCTAATGTTCCCGGCTGAAATAATGTTCCAGAATGGACGGTACTGCGTGACTAGACCTTTACACTTATTTATTTTATTGTGTTTATCCAAAGTGAACAAAACGAGAAAATTACCAGTTCAATGCATCTTTTTGTTCCAGTGTGCAAATTCAGCAGGTTAAACATGATCACGTAAGACAAGTTTGACTATTCTGTTTTTCTTTCTGTTATCCAGGTACAGCTCGCGGCATCGTGGTGTGTACTGGTGATCGGACCGTAATGGGACGCATTGCCACACTGACCTCGGGTCTTGAGACGGGGAAAACTCCCATCGCCAAAGAGATAGAGCACTTCATCCACATCATCACGGGCGTGGCTGTTTTCCTGGGAGTCTCCTTTTTCATCCTATCCATCATCTTAGGCTACAGCTGGCTGGAGGCCGTCATCTTCCTCATTGGCATCATTGTGGCAAATGTCCCTGAAGGACTTCTCGCCACTGTCACTGTGAGAGTCTTTTAATGTTTCTTTATACCTTTTTAGTTTCTGTGTGTGTATGTGAGCTCCATGTTCAGCTGCTTTGCGGTTGTGTGGATTGATACACATTATGAAGTGTGTGTGTGTTTGAGTGCCAACAAACTGAACAAATTTTTTTCCTAGAATTAAGACTTCAAAGTGTTACACTTTCGTTATCTGTTACAGATGCAGACTATTATTGCTAATTATTGCATAAATACAGTTTATATACTTAGGTGGTTACTTAAAAATTCAAACAGATGAAAACTGCCAGTATGCATTCTAGACCATTAGCTGTATTGTAGAACACCATGAAGTCCATCAGTAACTAATGGAGAAAGTGGAGCAGCACAGTGACGTCACTAAGAACAGGACGTTCCTCCACCATGTACAAAAGAAAAGTTCTGTCTGCCAAGAGACCTACAGCAACATTAAAAGAGCTGCAGGGAAATCTGACGTATACTGATACCTCTCTGTATGCGGCAACAATCTCTCACAATCTTTACACATCTGGGCTTTGAGGTAAGATGATGAGACCAAAGCCCTTTCTCAGAAAACGTCATTGATCATCGAACTCGTCCCAAACCATGAGACAAAATGGGTCTGCTGAGAAAAATTCCCAAATCTAGAATAATTCAATAATAACTAAAGTTAAAAAGGCAAAAGATAACCACACCCACAGTGCATGTTTTCCTTCAACCAGAAGTGGGGCTTTTATCACAGTGGATTGAATCATAAAGAGCTACAAGTACCAAATACATTTAAAATTTAGGTTTCCTCTAGTACTATGAAGATAAAACAGAATTTCACATCAACAATTCAGCTTAACCAACAGAAGATCAGAGGTTAGAAATGACCTAGAAAGACTCCAGACTCCAGCTAGAACTTCACCTGTAAACTGGCCTTAAGTGGGCTGCGCAGGAAAAAACCTCTTAGACTTCTGTTCCCCTAAAAGGGATTCTGATTGTATTATTTTAGTGTGTTGTAATTTAACATGGAGGGGAGAAGGTTTTAAACTGCAGGGGGCTCAAGATCTGGGTTACAGAACATGTCCTTGAGGGATCTTCCCCCAATCATTTTTTTTTCTAAGATTTTTTTTAGCAATGTTGGTGTATGTGTGTGTGTGTGTGTGTGTGTGTTTAATGAGCAGGTCTTTGTAAGTCTATATTTCTCTCTAATTCATCCCAACGACTGCTCTTTTTTATATTGCTTCCGTAGACTCAGTGTTATTTTTTGTTCCTTGGTGTTGGTATGTGTGATGTCCTGTGTGTGTCTTTGTGTGCCTGCATGTGTCTACATGTGTTTGCCTGTCTGCCTGTGTATGTGTGTGTCTGTGTGTATGTGTCTGTGTGGCTGTCTGTGTCTGTGTGTGTGTCTGTGTGTGTCTATGTGTGTCTGTGTGTATCTGTCTGTGTGTGTCTATGTGTCTGTTTGTCTGTGTGTCTGTGTCCAGGTGTCTGTTTGTCTGTGTGTCTGTGTCTGTGTGTGTCTGATTTTGTTTGTCTGTCTGTGACAGCCCTGTGTTTGTTTGTTTTTGTCTTTTGTGACTTTGTACCTTTTTTCATTCCTCTCGTTCTGTACCTCTTCATGTCTGTGACACTATCGCATTCTTTTTGTGTTTTCTCTTTTTCTCTTGTGCTCATTTTTCAGACTCTCATTGTTGAAGGCCAGTGTGAAAAGCTGAAAACGTATTACACTCTGAGATGCAGTTTGCTTGCACTGGCTGATGGCAGTGATTGCTGAGAGATTTGACACTCTTGCACTGGAGAATGTTGTTGCTTGGCTTTGTTGCTCTCACTTGTGCTTGCTGACTGTTATGAATGCAGAATGTTTGTGATCTTTAACTGTGCTGCTCCTGTGGTTTGTGGCTTGAGCTTTGCTTTTTATGAGCTTCAATCCTGAATGATCTGCAAGTGCACTGGAATGTACTGGACCAGTAAAATGTCTGATGGAGTTTCACTAACAGCGATTGTCTTTGTTTTCTCTCTTTTTCTCATGTTTTTCTCTAAACACTTTACACCTTCTCCAACTTCTGCAATCATTTCTTTCTGTTTTTTTTCCTGGTTTTAATGGTTTTAATTCTGTTCCTCTCTACGCCACTCTGGTGCTTTCACTCTGTCTCTCTCTCTCTATACCCTGTTTTAGGTATGTCTGACCCTTACAGCTAAACGCATGGCTCGTAAGAACTGCCTGGTGAAGAACCTTGAAGCTGTTGAGACTTTGGGCTCCACTTCCACCATCTGCTCAGATAAGACTGGCACCCTGACACAGAACCGCATGACTGTTGCCCATATGTGGTTCGACAATCAGATCCATGAGGCTGACACTACTGAGGACCAGTCTGGTGAGACCCCAAACACTTAATACTAACAACATATATCTGTGATATTCAGGCAAATATTTAGATTATGTTTTATAGTTAAGTCAAGTACATTGTAGTGACTCAATACAGCAGAACACAGACACGTGGGAATAGAGAAAAAAATCACCCAAGGGTCCTTTATAGCAGGTTTATGGGAGGAGGGAGATCTGAATGTGCCAATTACAGTAGACTGAGAGTCAAGTGTCAGGTGAGGTGTAGTCACAAGAGCTAGAAGTATTGAAAATAAAGGACAAAATAAAGCACACCGGTGTGGAGAGGAGAGAGGCAAAATGATTAGTCTCTGCTACTCTAGCTGTGCAGTGTATCAGAATACTTGTATGAGCCCATTAAGTAGGCAGGTAATTAGGGAAATATTATGTATTTGAGATCAACAGTGTTAACTGTAGGGCTTGGAACTTAAAAGCATTACTTTTGTTTCAGGAACATCCTTTGATAAAACCTCTGTGACCTGGGTGTCTCTGGCCCGCGTGGCTGCACTCTGTAATAGGGCGGTGTTCAAGGCAGGTCAGGAGTCTCTGCCAATTCTCAAGCGGGACGTGGCTGGTGATGCTTCTGAATCAGCTCTGCTAAAGTGTATTGAGCTCTCATGTGGCTCGGTCAAAGCCATGAGGGACAAGAACAAGAAGGTGACTGAGATTCCCTTCAACTCCACCAACAAGTACCAGGTGAGGAATTGCTTTAGGGTCAGTGGTGAGGATTAAAAAGACAACTATGATTCAAGATTTTTAAGGATTGGGGTATTTTCAATAACATTTGTTGTTCAGACGTTCAGCTCTGCTCTAGATAGGGATGGTGTTTCATCCCACTCCGGTATAGGGACATCACGTTACACAAACTGAACCTCTTCACCACTCCCATTATGTTATATAAACTCTCAGAGCATGGAGCCATTTGGTGTCTGATTGGGAATTGACAGTATGTACGCCATGTGTTGGTGATTTTTCTTTATTAAAGTCTTGACTCTATAGACACTTCATCTTTGGGCAATTTTCATTGTAACTTTAATATGTGATGTAATAAATACTGTTAATAGTGGACTAAATCTTTTATTACGATTTATATAAACCTAAACTGAAGACAACACATGGTTTTTAATAATTACTGTTTTATCCAGATACTCCTGTTGTAAGGCCCTGGGCTGACTGTTTGTTCAGTAAAAATATACTGAACAATCGAATATATCTAATCTAATATACAGTAATATATCTAATCTAATAAATGCCCCACCATTCTTTATAACTTCAAACACATGCTAGATGCGACTGTTTCCAGGAGGCTGGTGGGAACGTTGCACCATGTGGTGAAGATGGCTTCATCCACAGTCTGGAACTGACGTCCATTTTTGTAAACTTCCCTTGCCATCCATCCCCAAACATTCTCAAGGGGTCGGCGGAACACACAGGATGGTCCAGAAGTGCAATGTTATTGTCCTAGAAGAACTCCTTGGTCAGGCAGGTGTTGTGAACGGCAGCATTTTCCTGTTGAAAGACTCAGCTATTAGCACACAGACGAGGGCCCTCAGTCAAGAGGAATGCCTGCTGTAACATGTCCACATATCCACATGCCAGTATCGTTGGAAGCCATCAGGACCATCTGGGTTAAATGTTTTCTCGTACGAGAATAAAACTTTCTTCCATTTTTCAATGTTCCATGTTTGGTGCTCCCATGCAAATTCCAAACAGGCAGGTTTGTAGTGTGGGAGGAGACGTGGGATGAGGCTTTCGAAGTCCTTCCCACACAGATGTCATCTTATGGGTATTGGGCTGCAGTCAGCATCAGTAATGGCCTTAATTTGGGTTGAGGATTGGCATGTGTCTTCACAGTGCCTAAACACTAATTGGAAGTCTGTTCCATAACTGTGGGGCTCTGTAAGAAAAAGCTCTGCCCCCTGATGTAGCCTTTTGTACTTGAGGTACTAACAAATAGCCTGAACCTTTTTGTTCGAAGGCATGTAGGATCATAAAAAACAAAAAGATCTCAGGAACTGTGGCGCGAGACCATTAAGTACTTTATAGGTCAGTAATAGTATTTTATAATCAATGCGAAACTTGACTGGGAGCCAATGTAATGAGGATAAGATAGGGGTGATATGTTCATATCTTCTGCTTCTAGTTAGGACTCTAGCTGCTGTGTTCTGGACTAACTGGAGCTTGTTTCTGCTCCTACTGGAACATCCAGACAGTAAAGCATTACAATAAACAAGAAGTCAACACATATCTCATAAACTCTGCAGCATTGAGAAATTAGAAAACTTGTGTTGTCTTTCTGGATAGATGGGAATGCTTACAGTGCTGAAAACTGACATGATGTGATCCAGGTGTTATAACTATTTTGTACATGTATTCCTTTTCCAGCTTTCAGTGCATGAGACCGAGGAGGGTGATGATAACCACTACATGCTGGTGATGAAGGGAGCACCAGAGCGTATTCTGGAACGTTGTTCCACCATCATGATGCAGGGTAAAGAGCAGCCCATGGATGAGGAGATGAAAGAGGCTTTTCAGAACGCTTATCTGGAGTTGGGAGGACTGGGAGAGAGAGTCCTGGGTGAGTGAGGTCATGAAATGATGTTTATGCAGCCAGTGCTTTTAAAAAAAGGTAAACAAAATGAAGGTGCTTGCATGGCAGCTTCCCAGACTTTATTTATGATGGCTTTTAAAATTGCAAATCCATCAGAATGATCCTCCTAACTAGGAAACAAGATTATTAATCAACAGAAATGAGCCAAAACCTTCCCACCATGCTGCAGAGGTCTGAATACTTCGTCCTGTCGACATCTCAGAGCTGTTCTTCGTTTGTGGTGTCACTAGAATTTGTGGTGTGTTTATCCAGTACAGGAGTTTTTTCTGCATACTATATACGTTCTGCATACTTTTAATTTTCTGCATACTGTATACTTTCTGCATACTTCTAATTTTCTGCATACTTCTAGAAAAACAACAAATCCAATAAGAAAAATTGATTTGTGACTTGTTTGACATTCAAGTTTAAACTCAATTTCCATGCATATATATGTGTGTGTGTGTATGGTTCACAGTCTGTACTGCAAACACAAATGTAAGTACATAAGTCAGTGTGTAATAACACACAGTTGAGAACAATCGCTCGATGCCTGCTGGTTTAATCCCCACTCTCCGAGCTGATGCTCGACCCCACCCCTGCTGCCACACGGATGTAATCCTCAGTCCCAATACAGCATTGTCTTTTTAATCTTGGAAGATTTCTGGATTTTGACGTGCATTAAATTAGGTTGAGTTCCTTTAGAGCAGTGAATGTGGATTTACTGGAAAACCATCTGTCTGAAATGCCTCTGTCTTGGGTTTTTTTGCTCTTCTCCATGCAGGTTTCTGCCATGTGTTTTTGAATAAGGATCAGTACCCTAAAGGCTTTGCTTTCGATACCGATGATGTGAACTTCCAGACAGATAACCTATGCTTTGTTGGACTGATGTCTATGATCGACCCTCCGCGTGCTGCTGTGCCGGATGCTGTTGGGAAATGCAGATCAGCTGGAATTAAGGTCATCATGGTCACTGGCGACCACCCAATCACAGCCAAGGCCATCGCCAAGGGAGTAGGAATCATCTCTGAAGGCAACGAGACAGTGGAGGACATCGCCGCTCGTCTTAATATCCCCGTCAGCCAGGTTAACCCCAGGTAATGTAATCATACACACCAGATTGATACAACATATAAACAGTTTTCTATGAGTTCATTTGGAGCCTCTTTGTCTGTCTATATGTTATTTTTGTTTGACCTACACTGAAACGTCCCTCAGCTACACTTTATATCTTTATGCATGCTGGTGTTCAGGATGAAACTATAAGCTGTGTAACTAATTTACTGCTCATTTAAACTAGAAGAACTCAGGATTAACTTTACAAACATAATGGAATATTTTGGAAGCAGAATTAGGTAGATGTCATTGGATTTTAGGTGGATTTGGAGCAGAAAAAAATATGAAACAATGATCTATTACCCTGACTTTACACTTCACTGTTCATCAGGGATGCGAAAGCATGCGTCATCCACGGTTCGGATCTGAAGGATCTGACCCAAGAGCAGATGGATGAAGTTCTAAAGAACCACACCGAGATCGTCTTTGCCAGGACCTCCCCACAACAGAAGCTTATTATCGTAGAGGGCTGCCAGAGACAGGTGCACACACAAACACAATACAACCACATAAACTCAGTACAGTATGTAAGTATAAACCAAGAAACTACAGTATAGTACAAAATCAAATAAACTTCTTTCTGAATTATTCCTTTGTTCTGTATTAAAGAATGATTTACCTTGGGCCTGTTTTTATCTCTGTATGTATTTATTATGTCTCTGGTTGTCTCAGGGTGCCATCGTGGCCGTGACTGGTGATGGTGTAAATGACTCTCCTGCTCTGAAGAAGGCAGACATCGGTGTGGCCATGGGAATCTCGGGCTCTGACGTCTCAAAGCAGGCAGCTGACATGATCCTGTTGGACGACAATTTTGCCTCCATTGTCACTGGTGTGGAAGAGGGTGAGAGAGAAGGAAGGGGAGGGGGGAGGTAGAGGAGGGGGAGAGCGAGAAGAGGGAGAGGATGGAGAAGAGGGTGAGAGGGAGAAGAGGGTGAGTAGGAGAGGAGGGGAGGAAAAGGAGAGGAGGGAGAAGTGGGTGAGAGGAAGAAGAGGGTGAGAGGGAGGAGAGGGAAATAAGGGACAAGCAGGAGAGAGGGAGAGGATAGAGAGGGAGAAGAAGGAGAAGAGGGTGAGAGGGAGAAGAGGGAAGTGACCGTTTCATACATATTTATTGTGATCCTGAATGTGTATTTATTTGTCCGCAGGGCGTCTGATCTTCGATAACTTAAAGAAATCGATCGCTTACACCTTGACAAGCAACATTCCAGAAATCACTCCCTTCCTGTTCTTCATCCTGGTTAACATTCCTCTTCCTCTCGGGACCATCACCATTCTGTGCATTGACCTGGGTACTGACATGGTACGACACACACACATCCACAGTGACGACACACACATGCAGATACACAATACTGACAATAGAGTAAATACAGCATTTCTTCAAAAACACACACATACACATATACACACATACACACATAAACACACACTCACACATACACACACATACACATATACCCATACACAGACACACACATACACACACATCCGAAGTGACACACATGCAGATACACAATACTGACAATAGAATAAATACAGCATTTCTGCAAATGCACACAAACACACACGCACACAAATGCATACACACAAACACATATACACTCACAAACACACACATACACATAAACACACAAATGCACACGCACACACATACACACACGCACACAAACGCATACACACATACACACTCAAACACACACAAACACACATATACACACAAATGCACACAAACGCACACATACACAAACACAAACAAACACACATACACATACACACACGCACACAAATGCATACACACAAACATACACACAAACACACACATATACACACAAATGCACACAAACACACACATACACACACAAACACATATACACATACACATATACACAAACACACACGGACACACATACAGTACACACAAACACATATGCACACATACACACAAACACACACATATACACACACGCACACACACACACACATACACACAAACACACACACACAAACTCTTATCAGTCTGTCTGCTCTTCAGGTCCCTGCCATCTCCTTGGCCTATGAAGCAGCAGAGAGTGATATCATGAAGCGTCAGCCCCGTAACCCTCTGCGAGACAAACTGGTTAATGAGCGTCTCATCAGCATCGCCTACGGACAGATCGGTTAGCAAACAACGACGCTCCACTGTACACTCCAAGACCAAGTTTATCATTAAATTACCAATGCTCTGTCTCTCATAAAGTTCACACAGTCAGTAGTGATGGTTAAAGCAGAAATTACTTTTAAAAAATGACAAGTATCAAAAACTTAAAAAAAAAACATCTCGTCGATTTGATGTGCAGATTTTATCTATCCTACATGTACATGCTATAGTTTAGCTGCATTCTGATTGGCTGCACTGTATACTAGAATAATTTCTCCCTGATGAGCTAACAATGACTTGTCCTGATCTTTTCCTGATCTTTGTCCTGTCCTGAACTCTTTAGGGATGATTCAGGCTCTAGGAGGTTTCTTTGCCTACTTTGTGATCATGGCTGAGAACGGCTTCTTGCCCTCATTGCTCGTGGGCATTCGGCTTAACTGGGACGATAGATCCAACAATGACCTGGAGGACAGCTATGGCCAACAATGGGTTAGTCGGTTTAACACTGCAGACGACGACCTGTTCCTCACCACACTCACGTGTTCACTCTTACTTTCTTTTGAGACGAGCAGCCAAGCTTTTTTAATCCAAGAACAAATACAATAATTAATAATGTGATTATTCTTTCATTAGTTATGTAACACTAGTGTTGTGTTATGGGGTTAAACCTTTCAGCAGTAACCTGCCATGGGATCAGTAATCAGACCTCTTTTTTCAGTTTTTTCAGTGTCTTCACAGTCCGATGTTTTTGCTGTCATTATAGTTCACTAACGATATAAACTAGTTTTTCAAATTTAAATTTAAATTAAAAATGTATCACAGAAAGTCTGAAATACCTGAATATCAAATCATAAAGCACTAAACTAAATTAATTTTGTTATTTAGTGATAGATTATTTGAACCTCCTATTATTAACAGTAGGTGTATAAACAAGTTAGCAGTTTCAAGAATCATTTATTAGTTATTCTTCATCAAAATTTGTAAGGATTATTTCATTTAATCTTATAAATGAGGAACATATCACTGCTTATGGAATCACTAAAGGTGGCACCTATGCCCTTGTTTTTGTATAGAATTTAAACTGATAGAAAAAAATTGCCATTAGTCTAATCGAGTTAGAGAACTACTCATTACAGAGAGGAGCATCAGAGTGTCATATCCAGTGTGCAGGTGCTGATGTTAGCATTTAGGTTTTGATCACTTGGCCATTCTCTCTCCTTCTACCAATATAACCATCTCCCTAGTCTGTACATGTCCAAACCATCTCAATCTAGCCTCTCTGTCACACTTTGTTCTTGTTCTTCTTATTTTGTTCTCCCCTTTTAACGGCATCCAAAAAAGTGACGATTTCAAACGTCCTTCCGTTTATTAGCGTTGATATTTTAAAACAAGCACTTTCTCACTAAGGAAAACTTGTTTCAACAATAAAATGAGCCCATCGCTGAGACCAAACCTGCTGTGGAGGAGGAGTGACTACTGGGCCTGTGGAGGCTGGACCGTCAACAAACACAGGTACGCGTGATAACGTCAAGATGTCCAGCATCCAGTCACAGAGACAGGTGTTCAGTCCCAGCAGGCTCAGCTTCTCAATCAGGTGCTGAGAAATGATTGTGTTGAATGCTGAACTGAATTCTATGAACAGCATTTGAAATTCATTCATCTTCTACCGCTTATCCGAACTACCTCAGGTCACGGGGAGCCTGTGCCTATCTCAGGCGTCATCGGGCATCAAGGCAGGATACACCCTGGACGGAGTGCCAACCCATCGCAGGGCACACACACACTCTCATTCACTCACGCAATCACGCAATCACACACTACAGACAATTTTCGAGTGATGCCAATCAGCCTAACATGTATGTCTTTGGACCGGGGGAGGAAACCGGAGTACCCGGAGGAAACCCCCGAGGCAGGGGGAGAACATGCAAACTCCACACACACAAGGCGGAGGCGGGAATCGAACCCCCAACCCTGGAGGTGTGAGGCGAACATGCTAACCACTAGGCCACCGTGCCCCCCGCATTTGAAATTGTGTATCATTATTGTCCAGGTGGGTGGAGGGCCGTGGCAATGGCATTGTTCATGGAGCCATTTGGACAATACACAAACTGCAGGGGGTCCAGTGAAGGTGGCAGCTTGAGCCTTGATATGAATCATGACAAGCCTCTTGAAGCACTTCATTATGATGGGTGTGAGTACGATAGTAATTGAGGCAGAACAGTATAGAATTCTTTGGCATGGGGACAATAGTGGTTGTCTTGAAGCATGCAGGAGCTATGGTGCTACTCAGGGAAATGTTGAAGATTTCATTGAAGACATCCACTAGCTGCTCTGTACTGTACATTCATTGTGCACCTAGCATAGAAGTCATTCAGAGCATTTCGGAGGGAGACATTACTGACACTGGCAGGTAAACTTGTCCTGTAGTTCGTGATCGCCTGGATGCCCTTCCACAACCGCTGAGCGTCTGTGGATTGTCTGGGTGTGTGCACTCTTTGTCGCTCTCAGCTAGGAGATAAGCCCATCTAGCTGAATAGCAGCGTCCGGAACTCTGCCGCTGAGCCATGTCTCTGTGAAAACAAAGACGCAACAGTTTCTAAACTCTTGCCAAGAGGCCCGTTAGATTTGGATGTAGTCCAGTGTATTGTCCAGGGAGCAGACGGTAGTACAATGGTCAGGAGAGCCGACCGGCTAGGGTTTGTTTTTAGCACGGACTCCCGCCTGCTTACCGCGCTTCTGCTTTCTCGACACCGCTTATTGGCGGTCTGACCTGTAGAAGAGATAGCTTGAAATACTTAGGTGTGTTGGAAAATGGAAATATGGATAACACCAGAATTGTTACACAGAGGGTGAACTTTAGTCACTAAAAACTTAATAGCTTCCTGTTTCTGGCACAAGTTGGCCTGTGAAAATCCTTCTCCATGTCTGCAAGCTTTGATACAAGCTGTACTGGTGTGCTGTATCTACTCAAGGAAGAGGGTGGGCAAGGACTGATACAACTCCAAAGCAGGACGTTGGCCTTTACGTCTACGTTATACAGAGACTTCTGAACGGTACAACCACTTCCAGCTGGCCGGCAGCTGCACAACCTTACACCTTACTGCACAACGTTGAAGGACTGCAGATGGACAAAATTCTCTTCCTTATGGACCCTGCAAAGCTGGACCCTAGCAGGTTACCAGCATTTTATAAGTCTTTTCTAAAGTCTGTGACTTTTTCACGCTGCAGTGGGCCAATAGAACCCACTCTCTTCACTGGCTTCTAGTAGAACTGCTACTCCATGGAGCACGGTATGACATTTCAAACAGCAACTGCCCTTTTCCTGGACTTAACAAAATACTACAGGTATCAAGAGCAATCACTTTGGTGCACCTAGTAAACCTGGCTGGAGCAGAATTTGAGAACACAGAGGAGGCATGGAGTCGAAAAGGAAGGAAATTCTAACAGCTGAGGAAAGAAGACTGCAGTGGAGCAGCTACCACAAACATCAGAGACCCTTTTTACAGCATAACTCTATAGCCCAACCTGAAGGACTACACAGGACCTTTCTTGGAAGCTGGAAAATCTATGGTTTTAGATCTCTCACATGCCATAGGGAAAAGTTTGTAAAAAGCTTGTGTCACGTTTTTTAATGGAAAGGTTTTAGATAAGAGTTGACACACCCTGGTGCAATGTACTGAGTCTAAACACAAGTGTAAAACCAGAATGGAGATCCCTGTATAAGCCACTATAATTCAAAAGGGCAGAAGACTTACAGTGGAGAGTTCTGCATGGGGCAGTCGCTGTTAATGCTTTTATTTCTGTTTAAAATTCTGAGGTTGGAACAGAATGTCCTTTTTGTTTAAACAGGGAAACTGAGTTTCATGCTTTTACACAATGTCAGACTGAAACCACTATTTATGATTTTACAGTTTAACTCTTTTAAGGAAACGTTTTCAATGGAGACTTTTACCTTTGGTTTTTAAGTATGAATCGTTCTACTTAATAGACAAAACTTTAAATCATGATGCTACTGCACTTTTCACAGCTTCTGTTAAATCAAGAGTGCTGATATTTGCTTTTATAATTCTGTCGACGATTTTGCTGCTTTTGAGATGTGCTGTGCGCATGCGTGGTGAAAGAGTGAGTGTGGCGTGTGAGAGCGGTTGGCATTTTGCCAATTTTTTTCAGCTTTTTTTCACAATTGTTTCCTTAAAACATCTAGGAATAATCTTGTGTGTTTGTGTGTGTTTGTGTGTGTATGTGTGTGTATTCTAGCATGTTTGTGCGCATGGGAGGGCGTGTGTGAGTGTGAGCATGTATGAGCAGCATGGAGTCTCCGAGCACAAAGCTGTTTGAGAGTTTGACTCCCCGGCACAGTGTGAGGGTGGTGTGCGGGGAGAGTGTAGAGGAGTGTGTGCTAGCAATGGGACATGTGGTGGGACATGAGAACATTGTCTCTGCCTCCCTCACAAACAGTGTTATCGTTGTGTTGTTGATAAAGTGACTAAACTGGTCCAGAAAGGAATCGTAATTAATGAGTGTATACTGGTTTCTCCTCTCAGTTCCCCTGCCAAAAAAGTCATGTTGTCAAATGTCCCTCCTTTTATTAGTGATGAGGCGATTCTGAAAGAGCTTTCTCGGTACGGGCGACCCGTCTCTCCCATGAAAAAAATCCCCCTCGGCTGTAAGTCCCCACTAGTTAAGCACTTGGTGTCTTTCAGGAGATTGGAGTTTATGGTTTTAAATGAAGGTCTGGATGAACTAAACACGGTCTTTAAGTTCAAGATTGAGAACTTTGACTACAACATTTTCATTTCCACTGATATAGACATAAAATGTTTTAAATGTGGTCAGATAGGACATCTTGTCCGCGCCTGTATTGAAAGACAGAGTGACCCCAGTGTTTCCAGTGTTGCTGGAGCCGTTCCCCCTGCAGCTACAGCTCAGCCTGCTGCTGAAAGCCCTGCAACTGCTGCTGCACCAGGTCCAAGGGAGCATGAGCCCCAAGCTCAGACTGCAGACCAGAGCTCCACAAGTGATGTACCCACCCCAGAGAAGCCCTGCTCGGCTGAACCGGACCGGGAGAAGCCCTGCTCGGCTGAACTGGAACGAGAGAAGCCCTGCTCGGCTGAACCAGAATGGGAGAAGCCCTGCTTGGCCTAACTGGGCCGGGAGAAGGACTATGAAACTTAAAAAGTCACAGTGGACTCTGGAGTAGTGCAGAGCTGTCTCCAGGAGACACCGGTCACTACACCAGTGCAAGGGGATGGGGGAGACATGGAGATGGAAGATGAGCCCCTGTTCAAAGTACCAATAAAGAGAAAGAAACGAGGTAAGGGACAAGAAAAAAAACAGGCTAAGAAAGATTTAAAAGGACGGATTGGTGGTTTTAAGCCACAACACATCACTAAGCGTTAGTTGTGATGTTAGACTTTGCAATTTTATTCCTGTTTCTTAAACGGTAGAAGAAGTTTTAAGCTGGAGGCTTTTAAAAGTGAGTGGTTTTATGAGAATGAGGTTTTTGTTTTTATCTGAGTGTATGCTCCCACCATTGCAGTGGAGAGAATGAATTTCTTTTCGAAGTGTCAGGGCTGATGCTATGGGAATGCTTCTGTGAGGAAGTTGTGTCTGAAGCTCTGTGTGCACACATTCAAATTTAATGACTTGGGAAGGACACGTGACGCAGTGATTACGTGCCAGTAAGTCCATATAAGGGCATCTACGTCACATTACTCCAGCTTCTTTGTCTTCAGGAAGCGCTCTGTGTATGTGTGTCAATTGTTTGTCCTGTCTGTTTAGTGTAGGGAGAGAAAAATATTTATTTTAGGGAAAGCTAGGTGAGAAACACAAAAATATGTTGCAATCCAAGTTGTTTGTTTGGGAGAGGAGCATGCTCGGTCGGCTCTTGAGGGAGCCGTCTGCATGCATTGTGAGGGATTCTCTCTGTATTCTCTCTGATCCCACCTGGCTATATTTTCAGCTTCGGCTGTACCTCGGTGGTTCGGGTCCGATCATGAGGATCATGGCAGGCTCTGAGGAGCTTGATGTGGGTGGGGAGGGGCTTCCCCCTCTAAACCGCTTACACAATCAGTGGCGTTCAAGGAGCTCCTCCAGGTGGTGACAGGTTGTGACTAGTTTAAATTTAGATTGGCCTGAAGACAATGTTAGTGTCGTCCGTTCTAAGCTAGATGACCACTTTCTGACTTCAGGCCGCAAGCCATCTTCATGCAGGCGGCTGCCGTTTTTCCCAGACTTCCATGCCGAGGTGTCAAGGTCTTGGAGAAATCCATTTTCAGCGCATATTTTTTCCCCCTGCCATATCTGACTATTCAGCCATTATAGGGCTTAAAAGTCATGGGTATGAGGCAATGCCTGGGATTGAAGAGACGCTTTTGGGCTATCTCTCACCTACATCACCCACATGGAGGAAATCCTTGGCCTGCTGCCATGTAGGTGCGGCCTTGCACACCATGGCAGTTTTGCAGGCCTACCAGGCTGACCTGCTGACAGAGCTCAACGGTGGCGAGGGATTGGGACCTTAGGGGGTATCTGAGCTCCGCTGAGCCACTGACCTTGCGCTCCGTGCCACAAAGCAGACGGCCCGCTCCATAGGCCTTTCAATGGCTGCGCTGTTTGCCACAGAGAGGCACCTTTCTCCTGGATGCCCTGGTTTCGCCTCAGGGCACCAGGAGGTGAAACACCTTTCAGGGAGCGCCGAGCAGCATGGGCCATCTTCCAGCCGCACCCAGCCCTCTCCTAGCTCACTCAGGGCAGTAAAAAGGGTTAGTGTGGCAGCCCGGCCCCCCGTCTAATACTAGGGAGGCCAGTCAGCGTACCCGGGCCCAGATCTGTCAGGTGAGAGGGGACCTTAGGTTCCTAGGAGCGTTCTATTCAGGAACGCTCCCCAACTGCCCGCCCCATCACCTCTGGCATTTCCGGAGGCAGTTGGGTCTGTGCCTGCTCCTCTTCCTTGCACGGATCTCCCTAGGATAGCACCTGCTAGTGCGCTATTTCAGGGCACCCAGGAGTTCTGCTCGCGGTTGACACTGCTATCAGACAACCAGGCAGTGTGGAAACTTCTGCCAGGGGTGTTCTCCTTACGTCCTCTGTGCTTCCAGGGTGTGTTGCCCATGATCGTTGGCAGGTACCAGGCAGTGTTCCTCCAAGAGGAACTTCTCTCACTCCTGAGGAAAGGGGCCATAGAGCACATTCCTCTCCCAGAGCAGTTCTCCAGCTTTTACAGCCGATATTTCGTTGTTCCCAAGAAGGACGGGGGCTGCGTCCGATTTTGGACCTGCGGGCTCTGAACTGTACTCTGAGTACTTAAAAGTTCAAGATGCTCACGCTCAAGGTTATTGTGTCCCAGATCAGATCCAAAGACTGGTTTATGATCAACCTTAAAGACGCTTATTTTCACATAGGCATTCTGCCAGAGCACACAAAGCTCCTCAGGTTCGCTTTTGGAGAGAAGTGTACTAGTATTGTGTTCTTCCTTTTGGCCAAGCCCTTTCACCGTGCACGTTTACAAAGTGCATGGACGCTGCCCTGGCACCGTTGCTTCTTCAGGGCATCCGTGTACTGAATTACCGTGAAGACTGGCTCATTCTGGCCCAGTCGAAGGCTATGGCAGCCAGTCATTGAGATGCTGTGCTTGCCCATATGAGGTCTCTAGGCTTCAGGTTGAACCCAGGAAAGTGTGTGCATTCTACTTCTCAGAGAACCACCTTTCTGGGGGTAGTTTGGGACTATCTGTCTCCCACTCGGGTGGCTTCCATCTTGTCAGCAGTGAAAGCTATTCGGCTAGGCTGAGGCCTCTCTGTTGCCGAGGCCATTCCAGCTCTGGCTCAGGTCTCGCGCTTCCTTCAGACAAATAGACACTTGAGTGATGTGACTTAGATGCTTATATGGACTTACTGGCATGTAATCACTTTGTCACATGTCCTTCCCGTGCCATTAAATTGGCGTGTGTGCACACAGCACTTCAGACACAACTTCCTCAGAGAAGCATTCCCATAGCATCAGCCCTGATGCAGCGTCTCGTTCCCTTCTCAGGTTACATAAGTAATGTAATGTAAAGTAATGTAATTTTTAAGTGTTTTAGCTTTAAGTGTGTAAGTGTTTTTAGTTTTGGGAGGTGATTTTAATTGCACGGCAGAAAATATAGACAGAAATCACACAGAACCTCATTTAGCTTCCTGTAAGCGCCTGTAGGAGTTGGTAGAGGCCCACGATCTCTGTGACATATGGAGGAATTTAAACAAGAAACAGAGACAGTACATGTGGGCCCACTGCATAGACAACATGCTCTCCCTAGCAAGATTATATTGATTTTATGGTTTTGAGCATCAGCTGACTTTTTTTGCAAAGTGTTTTATTTTTTCAGTAGGCATCTCGCATCACTGCATGGTTCAATGCACCATTGCTAAAAAGAATGTAAAACCTAAGAGTGCCTACTGGCATTTTAACACTGCTCTTTTAGAAGATGCTAATTATAGAGAGTCTTTTATTTATTTATTTATTTATTTATTTATTATGAAATTGTTTTAAACTTGAGAAGGCAGCTTTTAACTACCTAAAGCAGTGGTGTGATGTGACAAAAGCACAAATCAGAGAATTCTGTCAACAGTACACTCTCAATGTCACAAGAGACATTGCCAGATCTCTAAAAGCTCTGGAGATAGAAATAGTGGAACTTCAACATTTGGAGGCCACAGGAAAACGAGGGCATATTGAAGCCCTCAAAAATAAAAAGACCAAAATTAATGACCTGTTAGACACTGCAGCACAGGGGGCGCTGGTCCGCTCATGCTTTAAAAGCGTTACTAATATGGATGCTCCTTCTAAGTTCTTCTTCAGTTTAGAACAAAGGAATGGACAGAAAAGATTTATGCATGCATCAGGGGATCTTGTGTCTGACCCCACTGAAAATCGCAAGCAGACAATTAGCTTCTATTCAAAGCTGTATAGCAGTGAGCGGTCAGGGGCTCAGGTAGTGGAGGAGAGTTTCCTCAAAGACCTGCCAAAGCTCTCAGAGGCAGTTGCAAGTGAGATGGGCAGGGAGCTGACACTAGCTGAGCTTCAGGAGGAGCTTGCGGGCACCAGGTATAGATGGTTTCCCTGTAGAATTCTACAAGGCGTTCTGGGCAGTAATAGGGCAGGATGTGCTGGAGGTCCTACAGGGCAGTGTTGAAGGTGGTCATCTCCCATCAAGCTGCAGAAAAAGCCGTCCTGACCCTGTTGCCTAAAAAGAAAGATCTGACCCTCCTGAAAAACTGGTGCCCACTACTGTCACTACTGTGCACTGACTGCAAGCTGCTGTCAAAAGCATTAGCATCGAGACTGACGAAAGTGATGGAGCAGATCATTCACCAGGACCAGACGTACTGGGTGCCTGGCAGGTCGATTTTTGACTATATATCTAATTCATGACACCTTGGACATCTCCAGGCGATTGGGCTTAAAGACTGGTATGATTTTCCTAGACTAGGAAGAGGCTTTTGATCGGGTTGAGCATCTTTTAAACAAGTTAAGGAGTCATCTCTCTGGTTTTAATATTCCACATTTTAATGCCTCTGTATGCTTGTCAGCTTATGCAGATGACTTGGTAGTTATGATATAAACACACAGGATGATGCAAAGTTTTTAACTGAAACTTTAAAGGACTTTCAGATTTTATCTTCTGCCAAGGTCAACTGGGGTAAAAGTGAAGCCATTTTAGTTGGGGAGTGGGGAGGTGGGCAACCTTCACTGCCAGGAGGCTTAGTGTGGAAAAGAGGCTCCCCAGGTAGAAATGAGTTTGGGAAGGTTCTGTAGAGCATGTGAAAGGCAGACTGAGCAGGTGGAAACGGTTGGTCCCAAAGATGTCCTACAGCAATAACCTCGCCACGTCGTCCCTCTGGCACAAGCTAGCCTGCGTTGATCCTCCACCAAACCTGCTGGCGAACATCCAGGCCCTGCTGGTGGATTTCTTCTGGGACAACCTACACTGGATTCCTCAGAGTGTTCTCTATCTGCCGAAAGAGGAAGGAGGGCACGGACTGGTCCAGCTGTCCAGCAGAGCTGCAGCATTCTGCCTCCAGTTCATTCAGAGACTCCTCACTGGACAAAGAGACTTAATATGGAGAGCAGCAGCCAGCGGATTCTTATGCACACTTGAAGGACTGGGGCTGGACAGAGCCTTGTTTCTAATAGACACAAAAATGCTGGACATCTCTGAATTACCAATGTTTTACCGTGGACTTTTTAAAAACTGGAACATTTATAAAAAACAGAACAAAGGCTATCAAACATTACACTGGTTGCTGGAGGAGCCTCTGGTGGACAGCACTCTAATCTCCTCAGGCATTGTGATGCTCTGGGAGCTCGTGAACATCATGGGGTCAGACTTGTCGAGGGCAGAGGACCTGGCATTGTGTATGAGACTGAGGTCCCTGCGTGTTGCCAATCAGCTCCACTGGAAATCTTCACTATCATCAGGGGAGCATGGAGGAGCTGCTGGATTATCATCACACAGAGGCTGGTCCTGCAGAGGATGAACCCTTTCCTCAGCTGAGCATCGCTCCTGATCTCGACGGGTGTGAAGGCCCCCTCCTGGAGTGCCGAGGTGAAGGGGAGATGGACTTTGTGTCAGTGACAGGGACGCTGCTCTACAGAGCCTGTGTTAAGGTTTTAAATAAGAAAAAGCTGAGTGGGAGGGTAGACACCCCATGGAGAAGTGTTTTGGGTTTTAATGATGATATTAAACCAGAGTGGAGAGCACTGTACAAACCACCGTTACCAAAAAGTGCTGCCGACCTCCAGTGGAGGATTTTACACTGTATTATCTCTGTGAACTCTTTTATTTCTGTTTTCATGCTTTTTTTGTGTGTTTTTACAGGGCATTTTAAGGTTGTTTTATGTTGATTTTACTGTTCAGTGTTTTATTTTTGGTTTTAAATACATTAGGAAACACAGGTTCAGGTGCCAACTGGTTAACTTTATCCTCGGTCATGCGAAGATGGCAATATACCTGAGCCGGAAAAACCAAATTGCACAGAACACTGACTGTGAGGTCACAACAATACTAAAACGGCTGATGAAATCAAGAATTTTAATTGATTTTAATTTTACAGAAGTATGAATGATGTGGATGTGTTTAAATGTGTGTCGTGTTGGGAGACTGTTTTGTGCTCTGTTGAGGAAGGAGAACTAAACTTTGCACCAAAATTAAACTACTCACTCATGTTTTACTCAATTATGAAACCATCTTAACACGTATTTACTTATTTATTTATTAATTTTTTAAGTCACCCTGAATTTTTATATGTGACTTGTGTAAATAAAGTGTTGTAAAAAGTAAAAAAAAGTCTCTCTCTCTCTCTCTCTCTCTCTCTCTCTCTCTCTCTCTTTCAGACCTATGAGCAGAGGAAAATCGTGGAGTTCACTAGTCATACAGCTTTCTTTGTGAGCATTGTGGTGGTTCAGTGGGCCGATGTCATAATCTGCAAGACTCGTCGCAACTCTGTGTTCCAGCAGGGCATGAAGTCAGTGTCTCTACTCCTCCATCCCTCCCCTTCACTTCCTTTATTTTTCCTTCCGTCTATCATAATTTTATCTAATTTTGAAATAAATCCTTTTGCCTGCTGCTCAGATTTTGTGTTTGTCTTTGTTTAAAAGTTTTGTTTTTAGCGTATGTTTAATGCCATATTTTCCCCCTCAATCTGCAGGAATAAGATTCTGGTCTTTGGCCTTTTTGAAGAGACAGCTTTGGCCGCCTTCCTTTCCTATTGCCCTGGCATGGATGTGGCCCTTAGAATGTACCCACTGAAGTAAGTGACACACTCACACACTCACTCACACACATATATACACACACACATACACTCACACACACACACATATATACACACACATATACACACTCACACACATACACACACATATATACACACTCACACACACACACACACACACACACACACACACACACATATACACACTCACACACACACACGCACACACAAACACATACACTCACACACAGACACACACACAATCATCTTTTAGTGATTTCTGGAAACAGAAACCATGCACTGAAGCTGTGAGTCACTATTTCTCTCTAGTGGTGAGGATGGGTATTGCAAAATTGAGACAGACTTCAAGATAAATATTTTACCTTATTGCATTCTCTCTCTCTCTCTCTCTCTCTCTCTCTCTCTCTCTCTCTCTTTGTTCTTCAGGCCCAGTTGGTGGTTCTGTGCATTTCCTTACAGCTTCTTAATCTTTGTTTATGATGAAATTAGAAAACTCATCTTGCGCAGAAACCCAGGAGGTATGGACAACACACACTTACACACACGCACAAACACACAAAATAATGTTCCGTGATATTATAAATGTAGTAACCATTTGTCTCTTTGTCTGTCTGTCTGTGCTCCACAGGTTGGATTGAAAAGGAGACCTACTATTAAATCTTCATCTTCTTCCTTTACTTTTCATTCTGACCCTATTTGCCTACACAGTTCACAGTTTCTCTCTCTCTCTCTCTCTCTCTCTCTCTCCCCCAAGAGAATAAGCAAAACCATAATAACACCCTGTCCTATTACCTTCTTTCTAGTAATAAAGTAAATTAAGAAAAAGATGCCAATAATGTGTGAAACCCAACAGTGATAGAGAGAATGAGATTGTGCTCTTTTCTCTTCCTTCACTCTCTTTCTTTTACTGTGACTGAAACACTACCGCTGATTTTTTTTGACAGTCTCTTCTTCTCTGTGCTGTTTATTGAAAACATTCAACACTGTCAATGTTGTACTGAATACTAGTGACACTGATGATTCCTGTCGTAATTCAAGTCGTGACCAACTTAGGACACACATGTCCTGTGCACACACTGCCATTTATTTTTACCCCTTAGACGCCCTGTTTGTCCTCCTTCACTCTCTCTTTTAATCTCTCTCCCACCTCCTTCTCTACAACCTTCTTGTTTTCTCTGCTGAAATATAAGTGTAATGAAACAGCTACTGCCTTTCAGTCGTCAAAAGAAATGATGACTCTCTGGTCTATTAACTGCTCCCAACCCTGCGGCCTCTCTCTTTCTGCCACTGTGTTGTTGTTGTTTTGTTATTTTTCTGTTCAGAGTTGCTCTGAGTGCTGTCTTTTTTTTCCCTTCTTACATGACAAGCACACTGCCATCATTTCGATCCCAACTCACCTCCTCCTGCTCTGACCTAATGTCCCTCTCTGTCTGTATGTTTGTGTGTGATTACCCACAAGTCCCTGCACCTCTTTCACCTCTCCTTCTCTCCTTTCAAGAAACGACGAAAATACAGGCTTTGTGTGTTTTAGGAATCCAGTTTCATTCTTTAAAATAAGTGAGGAAAATATATGAAAAAAATAAATAAGGCTATGTACCTTACCTTCAAAAGAGCAGAAAGAAAATGAAATAAAAAAGAAGAACCTTCTCTTTTTTCACTTTGGTGTTGATTTGTTTTGTGTGTGTGACTTTAATGAATTGCTCAGTTTTAGATAAAAGTATTAAGTAGTCTGTGTAATTCATAGTGTTTTAGACTTTATATTGTTCACATGTAAATTAGGACCAGGACATGATGATGATGATGATGGTGGTGGTGGTGTAGTGATAAGCGTAGAATTCAACATCATGGTGTTCGTTCTTTATGTCAAGTTATGTGCTTTATGCTGCAGATGTTTTTTTCCCTTTACAACTGAAAAGAACAGTAGTGAAACATGACGTTAGAGAGAAAGTTGGGAAATCTGCTAGAACATTTACTTAAAATAAAAAAAACATTATTTAAAAAACTGACGTTCACCTGGCATTGTTTGTTCTTTAAAAGGTAGACCACTCACACACACAAACACACACATCCATTATTTTTTTTTAAAAATTGAAGGAATATGACACAACTGTGACTTATCATCCATAGGAGTCATCCATAGGACAGATGAGAGATGTTTGAAAGACATCCACAGCCCAGACATTCCACATTATTGTTTCTCTTGTCTAATAAGACTAAAATCTAAAATTTTGCTCTACATTTGGTGCAATTTCAACATCCCCACAGTGTCACATGGTGGTGGTGTCGTGTTAAGAGTTAAAGTTTGGATTCTTCAGTGGAAAACTGGAATTTAACACATGGATGAGCTGCACAATGTACACATCACATCTGATCATTTAGAACTGATTTAGCGGTAGCCACCACAGTGGTGGCTCAAGTGGTTAAGACTCTGGGTTGTTGATGAGGTTCAAGCCCCTGCACTGCCAAGCTGTTTCTGTTGGACTCTTGAGCAGGGGCCTTAACACTCTGTGTTCCATGGGTGATGTATCATGGCTCACCCGGAGCTCTGACCCCAACCTCCAAAGTAGGTAGATATAATGTAGATCTGGAACGTACTGTAGATGTGACAACAATGAAGGCTTCTTCTTCATCTTTTGTGAGAACTTTAATAGCTCCTTCTGTCTTCTCTACGTTCTCTGTGAACAGGTTTATTTTTGCTGAGATCTGAACACTTTATTGCACACATCTGAATTCCATTAAACTAATTATGTGACAACAGACGTAAGAGATTTAAATTACTATATATTTGTTAATATCTGCACTGAGGCCTTAACAACTTATTATCCCACTGCTATGAGCAAATGCTGTTACTATGAAGGGGTGAACCTGGTCTGCAAGAATGTTTAGGTAGGTGGTAAATAAGGTTTCCCAGCAGAACATTGCCTAGAATGCCTTCACCAGCTTCACTTAGTGCATCCAGTTGCCATCTCTTCCTCATAGAGGACACAAAGGACAGCAGGTTGGCATTCCTGGACTGTATAGTTCTCATAGGGACAGATGGGAAGCTAGAAATAGAAATATACAGGAAGCCACACACACAGACCTGCTGTTTGATTCCCACCACCCACCTCAACACAAATTAAGAGTCATCAGAACATTACACCACAGAATAGAAAACATCTCAATCTCAATTATAATTTTTGTGAAACACCACATACAAGTTTGAATTTAAGATACCAACACACTAAGGCAGAAACTCGTGCACCTCAAAGACCGAACACCAAAACACAAGAAGAGTGATGTACAAGGTCCAGTGCAGTGAGGTGTTCAGAGCCCTAGACTGGAGAGACAAAACAACCACTACATAGGAGGATGTACCAACACAGAAGGATCAACACCTCAGGACCAGAATCAGCAGTGTATCTTCATCAGAAGGACCAAGGACACACATCTGAGGACAATAAGATCCATAACTTAGACAGAGAAGACAGATGGCTTGAGAGTGAAGGAGGGAGGTCCAGATGGGAGTAGGGTCCAGAAGGAGCATGTCCGGATGGGAAATCTTCTCTGAGCAGAGGTGGAGGTCTTCTAAAATGTCTCCTATTTTTCATGCTGCCCTTTCATCCATCCACAAGAAGATTAAGACCTCTTCACAGGTCCACCAGGAAAACCAGTCTGTGCTCGTTACCCCTAATTCTTCAATACTCTCCTTCTCTGGAGTCATTACACCTTACCTTCTCGTCCCACTTTCACTTTCCCCTCGTTCTATTACAGTTTTCTCAACTGCTTGCAAATGGTTCTGTACATCTGTCAGCTGCTTTTGACAATTCTTGTTGCTTTTGTCCTGCTGTCCAAAATAACTTGTCCTGGTTCTCAGCTGAAATGTCACAACCACCAAACCAATTAGTCTTTTTCTCAGGTTGGAAGTCTGTACTATCAAAATGAGTGAACATGTTCTCAGAATTCTATGTCTGTACAGATTTCTACAAATTGTGAGAACAACTGTGTCATCAATAATTAAGAGAGAGAACAGGTATGTAATGTACTGTATAGTACAGTAATACTGTAGACTTACTGTTCCATATACTGTAACACACCTTAGGTTATCCATGCATACAGTATTCTTAGTTATTTACTGTATGAATCAAAATCCTGTGATCCTTATACTACTATAATTTACCATATATTTTCTCATGTAGGACTGCAAGACAACCTCGCAGGGGTGGCAGAGGGCCCCTTTTCACATCTCAGCAGAAGGAAGCTATTTGCAATATGGTTATGTCTAACAATGCCATAAGACTAAGGGAGATACAAAGTGCTAATTTTGAAGACGACGGTATATTTGAAAATATACAACCTGTGAGCATTTCAACTATAGACAGGGTCTTGAAAAGACATGTAATCACCATGAAGCAGCTATACAATATACCCTTTGAAAGAAATGCTGACAGAGTGAAAGAGCTACAACTCCAGTTTGTACAGGTATGTTGTATACCCACTATACTGTAAGAGTAACTTCTACACATTTGATATTGGTGGAACTTCATAGATCTTTACATTTGATATAGCTGTAAACAATGAAGACAAATACTGTAATTTATGCACACTGTGTTTTTTCTGGTATATAGCGCATAATGGAAATGGAATCAAGAGAATCACCTCACAACTTCATATACTTGGATGAGGCTGGCTTCAACCTGGCCAAAGGCAGAAGGCATGGTAGAAATCTAATCGGCCAGAGAGCTACTGTTGATGTCCCAGGCCAACGTGGAGGAAACATCACTATGTGTGCTGCTATTTCAGACCAAGGTGTGCTAGCTCATATTCCTATTATGGGACCGTACAACACACAGCATCTCCTTACATTCTTAGACAATGTCTATAGAAATGTCATTCCTGAAGATGAGAGGGACCTCAATCGAGATGATCTACCAAAGTATGCAGTCATTTGTGACAATGTAAGTTTCCATCACTCTGACAACATCAGACAGTGGTTTGTCCACCACTGCAGGATGAATTCCTTCCACCCTACTCCCCGTTCCTGAACCCAATTGAAGTGTGAAGAGTTTTTCTCGGCTTGGGGGTGGAAGGTTTATGATCATCAGCCACATACACGGATGACACTGCTGGCTGCCATGGATGCAGCATGTGAGGACATCTCAGCAGATGCATCCAAAGGCTGGATTAGGCACTCAAGAAGATTCTTTCCACCGTGCATAGCAAGGGAAAATATATGTTGTGATGTGGATGAGAATCTGTGGCCCAACACACAGGACCGACATGACGCATAGGAAAACTGCCATGTAATTTCACCTTTACCTTCTGTTGTACATGTATAGTTTTTCCCCACTTTGTCTTTTTCAGGTTTCCATTTGTCAGTAAGTAGCCTATGTGTAGTTTCCTTTGTTTTCTGTATGTAAGTACCACTATTGACAGTACAGTAAAAATGTGAATACAGTCTGATCTTTTGTTTCGATTCTTCCATATACTGTTACGTGGGTCGATGTTGATTGGTTAGATGAGGTTAGATGGAATCAATCAGAAAAATGATCTATTCATACCATGTAAATTACTATAACACCTGGTTGATGCACAATGGTTTGCAAGAGTAACTTCTTTTTTTACCGGAGGGACACTGTAAATTATGACATACACCAGTACGGTAATTTAGTGGTTTCTAGTCATCAAAACCTGACTTGAGTATAATTTAAATAACTAAAACTTAGTATGATGTTCTACTGACAACATGACTAATAATTTTGCCTGTCACGTTCACGTTGTTGAAAAAATGACATGGGATTCTGCTGCCTCTGACACAATGATTGATAAAAAACACGCTTTTGCACGATAGACAAAGCATTTTCCAGTTATCCACTATGTTATGCAGTTTGTACGTGTTTTTTTGAGAAATGCACTTGGAGATCTGCAAACTTCAATTCTGATCTGAGAAATGACTGAAAGCAGCTGAGAAAAACTGTAACGAGAGTATCCAGGGAGGACAGGATCATTGACTCTGACAGATACATTTTTGTGAAATCATGCTAACTTCCCTCAGACTGATGAAGCTGCTCGAACAAATGGTGAAACATTTTAATCTTATAAAGAAGACCAGTTCAGTCCAGCACTGTTCTGGCATATGAAACAGCACAAGATGATAATCATCACAAACATATTGTTCTTTGTAAGTAACCACAATTGGCTGTAAGTAGGTGGAGATACATCTGTACCTCATGACTGCATGCATGGTTTCACACAAAACTTGAAAGACATCTACAAAGCCATGCAACTCTCTTAATTCGCCACTGGAGGGCACTGTTTATATGATTATATGATATCATGATTATATCCACATAAAAAAATATATCTCAGGAAAAATAAGACTAATGTAAAAATACACAATGTAAAAATGTGTACAATCCTTAAAAATTACCTTTTGAACCATTTAACTTGCACACATGCAAATTTAAATACAATTCAAATATAATATTTAGTACTTGAGTATGAGATTTGGCCTAAAATTGGTGTCAAATTATTCAAAAATTATTCAGGAGATTTTCAAACAATGGCACCACATGCCAATCAAAGCAAGTAAAGTGGAGTTTGATTCTTTTTACATGTTCATATATGACTGTTATTTTGCCTTAAACACTAGGAAGAAGGAGACAGCGGTAAAAATACTGTTAGGAATTTTCCAGTTAGACTCAACCAGCATTTCTTTTTTGATGAACAGAACAGCAATCAACTTCACACATGGACACACACACAAATACACATACACACACATAGAAACACACACACACAAACAGACACAAACACACACATTAAACAAAATTACCAACATGCCTTTAAGCCACCTCTCTGCAGCATTATAAAGTATGTGCGTGCGTGCGCGCGCGCACACACGCACACACACACACACACACACACACAGACACACACACAGACACACAGGCACACACACACGGACACACACAGACACACACAGACACACACACACACACACACACACACACACACACACACACCACTCCCTTTGTCAGTTGTCCTCCCCCTCCTGTAATCTCTCTGCACCCCCATTTCTCTCTCTCCCTCTCGCTCCACTGTTCTGTGTGATAGAATATCGATCGCTTGCCTTCTCTCTGCAGAAGGGGGAAAAGGGGGGTCTATGGTCAAATGTGCTCCAAGGTCGTCTCCCAGGCAACTAGCGGATGGGTCACAGGGTTGCCATGGTGCCTAGGTCGCCAAGGTCACATGCTGGGGGAGGGGGGTCATCTGAGTGGCCAGTAATCTTTGGGTGAGTAATTGTGGATATGAGGTTGCTGTGTGTGTGTGTGTGTGTGTGTGTGTGTGTGTGTGTGTGTGTGTGTGTGTGTGTGTGTGTGTGTGTGTGTGTGTGTGTGTGGTGTCAAAGAAACATATTGACATTTACAAACCAAACAGAAAAATGAACTGAAAAAAAAATAATCAGTTCAGAATGAATCAAAGATTCACATGGAAATCCAAAGTCCCAAATTAAAATGGCAAAAATATTTCAATATAAAATTGTAGATAGATAGTTAGATAGACAGACAGACAGACAGACAGACAGACAGACAGACAGACAGATAGATAGAGTTACAGTGTTAAAGGTTGTAGGTGTGTAAACAGATGTGTTTCTACATAAATACTAAGAGACAGTCATCACGTTTCTGTTTCTACTGAATGGATGTTTCTCACACTGGAGAAGAGAAATCCTTCCTTCAGATGATCAGACAATTTCCTTCTGAAATCTCTTATAATAAAGTCAAAACTGTGTTGATGCATGAGGAGTACTGCATGCTGAAATCTGGTCATTTTATTCTACTTTACTTTCAGAAATAAAGAAAGAATCGTACAACAGGTGTCTGTGTAAATGAAATGCTGATATACTGTAGAAAACGTTTAACATTGCAGTTGTGCGTGTGACCAGTAGATGGTGTCAAAGTACCTCTATCGAGAAATGAAGACAAAAAAAGTAATGATTAAAATAAATAAACACATCTAATTTCATCATATTATTTAAAGACTTTATAGTTGGCTCTTAAAATGGGGGTGGACGGTAGCTGATGTTTTCAAAACTAGATTAGTATTGACTATATATATATATATATACGTATATATATATATATATATATATATATATATATACACATACGTGTGTATATATATATATATATATATATATATATATATATATATATATATATATATATATATATATATATATATATATATATAAATATAATAAAGGCATTAAAAAAAGACTAATACTTTAATATTTAGTATTGAATTTGTTTCTCAGGTAAATTATTTAGATGCTTTTCCTTCCTATTCTTTTGTCTCTCTTCCTCAATGCTCTTTTCCCTGACTGACATCTACATCTTCCTAATTTACATTTTTTAATTTTGCATTACAGTATTTTTTTAGGCTCATCATAATATTATAAAAAGTTTAATTTGCCCATTGGAAATAGTGTTTTGCAATGCAGTTACTTAAGCAGTGTGTGAATGAGAAATATTTGTAGGCAATTAAAATGTCGGCTGCTCTCAGTGTTTTATAAGATGTGCTGAAATCTCCTATGTGGTTGTAAGACACTATTTTGTGAAAAAATTATTAACATTTTCAGAAATGTACATAAGCAGTTAAGTGTGAAAATTGTAATGAAAAAAGACAACTTTATTCCTTGTTTTCATTTGATTAAATTAAACTCAAGTGTTCTTTTACTACATGTGGTCATTCTTGCAGAAACATATAAACTCTAATGCCTGAATTTCAAAACCACATGGACAGTCATTTATAAATTGAAGTTAAAGCACTGAAGATTATAACAGCGAGAACAAAGGTGTTTTTTTCTTGTTGTACTGCAGATACAGAGACAGATATAAGGAGTTTTGTAGTAGAGCGATAAATTCTACAATAATGACATAGAATCGGTTTACTAACAATCTGCCAGCAAAACAGTGCAATTAAAAATAAAAGCATGTTTAATTCTTTATTTATTGTAGACAAATACACTGATTTTTATTTTCTGTAGTTTACTTCAGATTAAATTATTAATATTGAATAATAGTAACAAACAGAATAAATGTTAAATCTAATATTTAACACTGACAATTTTTAAAAAACTTAAATTTGAAACATTTTAAAAAAATAAAGATGAAGAGGTCAGTGGGTTAAAATGTCAGGAAGAAATTTGTAACTCAAATAATCTCCTTACAACCTCGCTGAGCAGAACGGCATCTCATCATGTACAGAACAAGGAAAGGTGGATGAGATACAATAGAAAGAATCTGACACCGTCGTGGGCAAAAACATACCCAAACTGAGACAGTTAGAGATAAAATAAATCACTTTCTCCATTTTTTATTTTTTCACCAACATCCCAGTTTACCCCATTCTGATGTTTGATGTGAACAGACATTTGACTTTTACCTGGAGGATTTTATTCACCTTTATTTACATATACAGTCTATTATAACAGACTGAAATTATTTTCACATATCCAATCTTTTTAGGAAGCTGGAGTCAGGACACAGAATCAGACATGATACAGAGAAAGAGAGAGAGAGAGAGAGAGAGAGAGAGAGAGAGAGAGAGAGAGAGAGAGAGAGAGAGAGAGAGAGAGAGAGAGAGAGAGAGAGAACCCTTTCTCAAGAGAAAAACAAAGGCAATTCTTGGTGCTGGGGTCTTGAACCCCTTGTCTTCTGATCTGTAACCACGAGTTTTAAGCACAGAGACCCGATTATTGGAGCCAAATCTGTCAGAAGTCAAATGTTCTGATCTGCACTCAGCTCTCCTGACCACAGGTGTTCCTATTAAAGTGGACAGTAAGTGTAACCAATCTCACAGCCCTATTTTGGTATAGTGAATGTTTGTTGGATTTTTGTAATAGACTTTTATATACTCCCTTTTTTTTCAGAGGATGATTAATCTGAGACAGAGATGAGCAATGAGGGATTAGGGGTTTTTATCACAAGCCCAATAGTGAATCTCATAAAGGTCAATCTTCTTTTCTTTTTACATAATTTCTAATGTGTCAGTGGCAAAAACCTGCAATTTCCCCTCTTCTGTCCTCACCCTCAATACACACTCAGCCCCCATGCCCCCATCTCACTGTCTCACCTTAGCAGCTTGCCATCACCATGGAAACAGCAAAGATGCTGAGCACAAGAGGAAAAGAGAGAGAGAGTGAGAGAGAGAGAGAGAGAGAGAGAGAGAGAGAGAGAGAGAGAGAGAGATTGTGTTAGAGCAATACAAATAAGTGTCTGAAAAAGTATCATTCATGGGTTAAAGACGTTGACGTTCCCATTGTCTCTTTTAGAACACAGAGCAGAATTTTACGGTTATAATAAGATGTTGTCTTTGTTGCCTTCTGCATCACATTGATCAACTTTTACACACACACACACACACACACACACACACACACACACACACACACACACACACACACACACACACACTTCCCTGAAAGAGCTAGATAGGGTGGTGTTTCATTCATGAGAGGTTCAATTCTGCAGTCAAGGGGCCTCAACATTCACCCTTACCTTGTCCCTGTCATTCTCTTTCATTCTCTCTCTCTCTCCTCTCTCTTTCTCTCTCTCTCTCTCGTTAATTATTGCAATATCATTGATGATGGATACTGTGAAATGTTCCTTTTATTTACAGGACTGTTTATATAAATAATTTCCACCTGATATCCTTTTTCCTATTTATCCTGATATCCTGTTTTATTCTCTCTTTCTCAGTATGAAGTTCACACAATCAAAAACTAAGAAGAAATGATAAAAGGAACCTTCTGTACTGATCTGTCTGTTCCCGGCTACTGGACATGACTATAAACTAAATGTCTAAAACGCAGATATATAAAAGTAGCTGTATGTTGATTGTATTGTAGCTGTATGATGTCACATTCACTGATTTTTTTCTTGCTAATTGTACAGTGTATAAATGGAGATGACGGTGTCTGTGGAGCGACGTGTCGGTGACATGTGATCAGATTTATTTAGTGTTGTCTATTTTTATGGGAAAATTGAATGCACCGAGTGTTTATTTGAGCGCGTCTCAGTTAACTGGAGAATAATAAGGTCCTGTGTGTGCAGGAGGATAAAGAATAGGGAGAGGAAATCGATGGAGGCACTGAGTTAATTAGGAGAAATCAATTAAGAGGAGTGTGTGTGTGTGTGTGTGTGTGTGTGTGTGTGTGTGTGTGTGTGTGTGCGCGCGCGCGTGTGTGTGTGTCAGACATGTGACACATGACGGGCGATTGTGTGAAGCTTCACCTGGATGTTTCCTCTCTTTGCTTCATGCGTTTTTTTCCCTAAATAACATTATTTATTAATATTTAGTTTCGCAGCGAAGTGAAACGCAAATTTAGATGAACACATTGCGTTAAATGCGGCATATTAGTAATCTATGTATTGTTTTAGAACTCTAATTGTAATTTACCATTTTAATGGTCTCTGTTGTAATTTTTAAATACTTGTATGCTTTAATAATAGCCTGATATTTTATATTTGTAATCTATTACAATTTATGCATTTTTAGAAGACTGTGTTTTTTTAGTATGACTGAAATAATACATAAAACTCTGAAGAGAGAAATATCTCTATAATCTCTATAAAATATCAATATTAATGCGCGCTGCATATTTCACTGTTTCTGTGACATATTTCTTTTTCTTAATTTTTTTCTTTCTTCTTTACATTTGAGCTTTTCTACAGTTGTTTTTGGTTGGTGCGAATTTACGACGTTGTGCTTTCTTATCGAGTTTAAATAGAATGTGCGCTTTGTGTTTTAAAAAATGAAAGAATAAAAAAAATGTAAAACGCACTTTGTAAAAGATTTGTAATTCAGGAGATAACACATTTGCCGTGAAATGGAAGGAATTTTGATTGTGATTTATTTTGCTGATCAGAATGACAACATTCAGAGAAACGTGTCATGGTTATGCACGTGAGCTGTTTATGCACTATATGCTTTTATCATTTCTATTAAATTGACAGAATATCTTATTGAGTTTGACCATGATAAATAAGGCGGTAAATGAGGTTAAAAATACTTTTATCAGCAGTTTATCAAGTCGATCTGTATAACACTGGAACGTTAACAATTGCGTTTTATTAAATAAGTAAAATGTTCATACAGAATAAAAATTTAACTTTTGAACCTAATTCATCAACAGAAATCTAGATATTTATGCCGAAGCGATATTATTGGGAGAAAAATGATGGACTAATTGTGCAAAATATTCATGTAAAAATGCTCATAGACATTATATACAGAAACGAATAAAAATATCGAATTATTGTTCCTTTAGACATAATTATTTTTGTTGTGTTTCATATTACCTGTTTCATTTGAATATCAAATTAATAAATTATGCAAAACTTTAGCATGAATTACTATCAGGAGTTAAATAGTAAATAGTAATAAACACTGATAATATCTTAGCGCGTGCAAAAATATTTTAATTTCCATGTTCATTTGCATATGCAGATCAGTTTAGCAGTTTGATTATAACGACATTATGTTTTGTATGAATAATAATAATAATAATAATAATAATAATAATAATAATAATAATAATAATAATAATAATGAGCGACAGCAAAAAAAAGTAAAAAAAAAAAAAGCAAATACATGAAATTTTAGATGAGGTAAATTGCAGTAGAGTTAAAACATTGATATAATGCAAAAATTTAGTTACATGAAAAAAACTATTTCACAAATCTGATATATTTCAGTTATAATCTAAAGATTATTTAAATAGATACTTAGGTGTGTTGTAAATAAGAACATCAGGCAGCTCAAATCTAACATCTGTTTCATATCAAACTGTTTGTGTCATTTCAGTTAGATCTGATTTTGTAAGAAACGTTTCATAATTACAGTCTGTTTGTAGTCAAAATGTGATTTGACATACACACATACACACACATACACACATGTAAATTGTACGTGAATTACATTTCTACGTTACACCGTTTCTCGGCATTCGGGAAACTCAGTGAATATAAAAAGAAATCGGATTGTTTAAAGTATTATTTAACAACGAGATGAAATAACACTCTCTTAATTTATCATGACATGAAACTGTACAGGAGGAAGTTAAAAACCAAGACATTTTCCGATAAATTTGGCATTGAATTTAAAAAAATAATCTTTCTTAATGTTTTTAAATATTTTGTAGTTTTAATAATTATAATCTGATTACAATCAGAACGTTAGATAGATATTCATTTTTATCCTGTGTGTGTGTGTGTGTGTGCGTGTGTGTGTGTGTGTGTGTGTGTGTGTGTGTGTGTGTGTGTGTGTAACCGCTAGACCACAGCCATAACAGAATATCATTTATAAATAGTGGCATGAGCAGACAGGTGATGCTCACACCACCAACCTCATACCTATTTAAGAGAATCGTCATGATGGGTTTGTTCATATTCATATTTGTAGATTTCTGAGTTAAGGATGGTTACAATATGTGGTGCCACAGAGAGAGTGTTATAGGTAAGTTTATTCGGTGGCTCTCTCTCTCTCTCTCTCTCTCTCTCTCACACACACACACACACACACACACACACACACACACACACACACACACACACACACACACACACACACTCACACACACACACACACACAGAGAGAGAGAGATGCACACACAGACTTACAGATGAACAGAATGAATGCAGACTGCACTATGTGGCCAACCAGGTCCTTAGAAAGCAGGCTAGAGATCAAGGTAAGGGGTTAAAGTTCAGCTCCATCCCAGACGAATGACCTCATTTATCTGTGACTGACCCTGTGGTCACACTAGAGGGGGAGGAGATTGTGAACATAAAAAAAAAAAGAGAATCTAGATCTGGTCATTCTTCTGTTTCAGTAGACTATTTCTTTACTGGTCTCTCTCTCTCTCTCTCTCTCTCTCTCTCTCTCTCTCTCTCTCTCTATTGCTCATACACACTGACTAGACTTTCACCTAATTATCCCTATTTCCTTTCTTTCTTTTGTGTATGAACTAATAGTTGACCTTGACTGCTGACACTAACCATGCCCCCTGAGCCAATAAATCCCTACTCTAACTGCCCGCACACACACACACACACACACACACACACACACACACACACACACACACACACACACACACACACACACACACACTAGCACTATATAAACATGGACACATTCAGAAAAACAAGTTTTATCAGGACAGTGAAAATGAGCCTGTAATATTTGTTCTGATGACCCGAACATAAAATCTACTCGCAATAAAAAACTGAAAAAACTGTTCATGGTGTTTATTAGAGTCTATTCAGACATATTTGGATCACGCCAGAACCATGTGTTGAGGTTTACGTGTTTAAGTTCAATTATAAATGCTGCATGATTTAAGATTCCAGTCAAAACTACCTGCATTTAGCTTTATTTAGTTTGTGCTCATAGCAACTGGAGCCGTCTTCCATTTCCCTGCACTCATTTCTCATGGCTGAACTCGACCACAGCTCACAGGCTGGAAACATTTCATGAGATTCATTCCATCAGCAACCACAGTAGAAAAATGTACTGGGTTCATTTTTACCTACAAATAAATGAGGATGAAGGAAACGTGTGAGTGACAGAAGTGACCGTTCTATTGTGTGCACTTTCTTTTCCCTCCTCCAAATATCTCTCTTTTTCTTTTTCTCTTTTTCCTCAACTTAATCCCTCCTCACTATAAGACATGTTCCCTAATCCTAAATATCCGAGACCCCCCACCCCTTCTGCTTTTGTAGACATAATGATATATCCTCTATAACCCCTAGTTTCCTGCTCTATCCCCTTCCATATTTCTCTCTCTCCTTCTCTTATCACTCTTTCACACTCCCAGTGCTCGTCCTCTCATGCCACATGGATTCCACCCTCACCCTTTCTTTCTCCCCTACTTGCTTTCATTCTCTCTGTCTTTCTAAGCCTGTGTTATCTGTTGTTTTTATGTCATCAGATATTTTAGTATTTTAGTTGTGTATTACAGTAAGAATGAGGTAATGTTAGGCCTTCATTAGCTCCGGAGGCTCTTAATTGCGGGTCCTCTATTGCCAGCACTGTATAACTCATTCATATTCAGTACAGAGCATGCGAGGGTGTGGGAGTCCGATCAAGTGTGTGGGTGGGTGAGTGTAACGACTGTGCCAAGTGTCATATCAATAGGTTAATGACTATGGTGTCAAATTCAGTAAGTCACTGATTAGTTGGCACTTCACTAATCCACAGGCTAGTCAGGAGTTATGGAGCGTCCGCTATTGATTTTCTCTGCTTACCTTGGGGAGAATGAGGTTGGTACAGGGTTCATGTATTGATTGACCCTGAAGTCGACCCCACACACCTGACTCTGACCTGCTTCCAATTTCCTATGCTTGGTGACATAGTATTCATTCCAATTCGTCTGGTCACATGTTACTCATCCAGACTGGTCAGAAGTTATACGTCAGCATGGATCTTCTGGGTCTGGCTTTATTGACAGTCAATTTCTCATATTTACCTTTAGTGACCCTTGAGCTAATTGCTGCTCTCTCTCACACACACAGTTAAAAATCTAATGATGAGCTTCCTGTTTATGTTCCAAAATAGTGAATTAAACGTGTGGGTTATTTTCTTATTCTTTTTCTCCAGAATTGTTCCTGCTCATCCACAAAGAAGTCTTCTTCACCTTGCTTTCATTAGCTTTCATTTTCATTTTCTTCTCCCTTCCCAACCATCTCAGCTTTCCTTCTCTCCTCCTCCTGCTGTTTCTTGCTCCCTGATTCCCAACTGTAATCGTATCTTCACTGCATCTTGCCTTGTCTTGCGAGGTTTATTCTCTCTCTCTCTCTCTCTCTCTCTCTCTCTCTCTCTCTCTCTCTCTCTCCCCCCCCTCACTGTGTAAGCAATAGAGAGGACGCTGTTAAACATTTTTCTTCTCTCTTAATTGTTTTGACTTGTGCCATTGGCATCCCGATTAGAGCCCATTGATTTCCTGGTGCTAAGTGCATTGATTTCTACATTTCTTATTGATCTCGGTTCTAAATCTACCCACACATGGTCTCACTGCACACACAGTGACTGAGAGAGAGAGAGAGCGAGAGAGAGAGAGAGAGAGAGAGAGAGAGAGAGAGAGAGAGAGAGAGAGAGAGAGAGAGAGAGAATCAGTTAAGGGTATTAGATTAAACCTGTTTGGATTGATCGACAAGGAGAAATTGAATGTAAAGGATGTGTTTAATAGATTTTGTTGATGAAGAATACAAAAGAAAACTGTTAGATTAATGGACTTGAAACTAATCTTTGGTTATATTTAAACAAACTGGCAAAAATGTCAAATTAATTTTTTGTATGGAAATATATATTTTTCTTTGTGCTAGTTCCATGAACACACACACACAAACACACACGCACAGCATGCTACAGCCTATTCACTTGTTCTCTGCCTCTCTACCACATGTGTTACATGTGTTGAAACTTTTAAACACACACATACACACACACAAACGTTTTCTCTCTGTTGCCAAGCTCCGAGACTGAACCACCACTCATCCTTTTCCTGTGTTGATGGAAGCTCGCATACTACAGAGGCTACAGTCTCACTTGGTTTTGATTCTGGCAACACTGCACAGCCCCAAAGCCCCACAGTGCACAGCCCCACAGCCCCACAGTGCACAGATCCACAGTGCACAGCCCTACAGTGCACAGCCCCACAGTCCCACAGTGCACAGCCCCACAGTGCACAGCCCCACAGTCCCACAGTGCACAGCCCCATAGTGCACAGCCCCTCATCCCACCCTATCAGTGTATGGTATTTGTAGGAGATCGTTTTATGTTAAAGCATACAAACTGGAAGCTGTCACAAAAAAATTGCATCTATAGCACACAATAACATGCTAGTAATGTAAACCTACAGAAAATCAAATATATCAAAATGTTTTATTTTATATTACATATCAGAGTGAGACAGAGTAATGGTGATGGGCTGATTTTACTTATAGCTGAGGAGTACGAGTGCAACTCCAGATATACAGTCCACTTTCCAGCATTCCGAGGTTATACTGGTGGCAGAGAATTTGTCAGTGAGCTAAAGGTGATGAAGAAACCACACCATCAATGCACAAAAATGACTGCAGCTAGTTGAAACAGTCATGCCTTGATGTCAAGCCCACGGCCAACATAATGGATATGTATTAGAGCTATTGGCAGAAGTCGAGCTGCCTATTGACAATGTGTCAGCACTGATCATTAGGCCACAGCGAGAGACTGTGTGTGTTTGTGTGTAGTGTATAGTGTTAGCTACTTGATAGTGTGAATGTGGGCAGTGATATAATTGTAAGCTGCTATTGATTGGGGCACTTTGTTATGGATGAGAGGGAATTTAATTCAACCAACTCGTTTGTCAACATGACATTGCTATTTAACAATGAACTCTGCCTCACACTCTGTTTCTGAAACACACACACACCACATTGTTTATCAACAACAAATAGTTTACTACATAGTAGTAGTAATAATAATAATAATAATAATAATAATAATAATAATAATAAT
This sequence comes from Tachysurus vachellii, assembly GCF_030014155.1. Lineage (NCBI taxonomy): Eukaryota > Metazoa > Chordata > Actinopteri > Siluriformes > Bagridae > Tachysurus > Tachysurus vachellii. The sequence continues at coordinate 15,740,539 of NC_083462.1, read as the reverse complement.
AATAATAATAATAATGCTGTCAAGGTTGTGTTACTATCGTTACTATTGATGTTATTAATGGTGCTTGCAAAGCAACATTCTTACTATCCTGCATACTCTTCCGGACAAAAAGTTGGCGCGTAACTTGTCCCGCAGCTTTTGTCCTAGACCCATGAATGACGTATCAAATCGACCGGCTCATTGAGGAGAGGTGTGCTCTGACTTTTATAAGCGATCCGAGTACCGGTACTACCGGTACAGGGTCTCAAAGTGGTCTTTTTTCCCATAGACTCCCATTCTAAATTTTGGAGGTTAATAACTCAGTAAGCTTTTAAACTATCTACACCAAACTCGGCCAGCTCCTTTAGGGTGATACTTTAAATTGGTGTACCGACTGGCCTTCCAGTTGTGCCACAGCCCCGCCCCTGCTTCCTGATTTCACGTGAAAATAAAAAATTTGCACAACATGGACATGTGACATATCAAAACACTCAGCACAATGAGGGGAACTGCCTCAGGTGTATTCTGGTCACGTCACGTGATGTCACGTGATGCCACGTGAAAATCAAAATTTAGCACAACATGGACATGTGACATATCAAAACACTCAGCAGATGAGGGGAACTTGCCACGTGCAAGCACCATTCACATTTTCTTCAGGAAATGTACGCTCTAGTTATTATTGCTGTTACTATTTTTTTTTTTTCAAGAATAAGTTTAAGCCTTTCCGTAAATGCCTGAGCTCGTAAATGCTGTACATTATTCTGGGTTTTGTGGATATTACTGAGCCTTGAGTTTGGTGTGGTATGAAATGTCAGAAGTGGTGTGTGTGTTGGAAGGAGAAAGTATTTGGCCAAACTCTATCTTCAACCTACCTTCCTTCCCTCTTTACGCGATAGGCGCGCAAAACACACTATACAAGAAATAATTGCTTTTGTCTGGAAGGAGTTTGGATGGAGAGGGCTGCCCCTTCTGCCGAAGGGGGTTCGGGATGGACAACTAGTCGCTTCTCCATATTTCTTCTTTCCTCCTGTGTGCTGGACACAAGGATGTCATCTGTCAAACAGAGGAGGTGGCTGTGGGTGGGGGTGATTTTAGGGAAAGGGTTGGGGGGTTTGGGGCGTTTTGGGCAGAACACATATCTTTGTTACACTAGATGAGAGCATAAAATGATCATAAAGCATTTTATCCCAATAATCTTAAGCTTATTGCTAATGACAATATTTTAACCATGATGTTGGCTGTTGTCCTGAACAAATCGTTTACATCTAGTCATTAACAATACAACCATTTTTATGAGAAGGGAATCATAATTGATCGATATGTCATTAAAAACAACCGCAGGACGACAGAGAGAGAGAGAGAGTGAGAAAGAGAGAGAGAGAGAGAGAGAGAGAGAGAGAGAGAGAGAGAGAGAGAGAGAGAGAGAGAGAGCTGTACGCTGCGATTTTCCCGTATTGATTGTAATGTTTAGCGTATAGATTTTTCTATTTTAAAAATCTATGTCGGCAATAATCTGGAGTGTAAGTGTGCGGTGCAGATTGTAGATTTGTGGACTGTCGGTGGATGGAGCTGGGATGGATGGAAGGAGGGGAAATACAAGAAAGCGGGCGAGAGAGAGAGAGAGAGAGAGAGAGAGAGAGAGAGAGAGAGAGAGAGAGAGAATGAAACGACACACTGCTCTTTCACGTCCCACCTACGAGCCGCATGAAACTTTTGTGGCACAAACTAGAAGCCACCAATTTCACACACACACACACACACACACACACACACACACACACACACACACACACACACACACACACACACACGGTGTGGAAAATGTGCGCATAATCAGCTATCGATTAGCGGATCACCGCAATCATCTGAGACATCATAATGAAGCATAATCAAGAGATCAATACAGACGAGAGGCAGGCTTTATATAGCATTAGTAACAGGGGGAAATAGAGGGAGAGGGAGGGAAGGGGAGAGAGAGAGAGAGAGAGAGAGAGAGAGAGAGAGAGAGAGAGAGAGAGAGATTGGTTGGTTGCAGGAGGCGGACAGAGCGCTTTCCGTACTGCTGGGATGCACACAGCGCGAGCTGGCGGCCTTCCCAAAATCTCTCTCTCACACACACACACACACACACACACACACACACACACAACACAGACGGATGACGGGATAGTCAAAGAACCACTTCCTCGTGAATCGGTACCGTGCTCCTTCTTCAGTTTCTGTTAGCTTTAGAGGGAGAGAGAGAGAGAGAGAGAGAGAGAGAGAGAGAGAGAGAGAGAGAGAGAGAGATGTCCAGTTTATTTTATTTGTTTATTCATCGCTTGCGTTTTAATTTTTGCTCCGTGATGACAGGAAGTGAGGGATGCGACTTTACTTCTACTCCGGTTTAAAGCTGAATTATTAGACATTTTTAGATTTACTGTAAGAATGTTGACGTGCGCGTGCGTGTGTGTAGCAGAAACCTGGTCAACCAAAGCATGGCTTTAAACAGCGTTTTCTTTGCGGCTCTATTGCAGTTTTTGCTAACTTGTACAAAACAGCGGCACCGGATCCGTTTGTGTGCACACCTGTACTGAGGGATAGTGACAGGGCAGATGTAAAAGTCGGTGTAACGGTGCTCACTATACAGATACACTCATTACCTTCTGTAGCGTAAATAAAGAGCTGCTCGATGCTCTTCCTGTCTAGTTTTCTGTTTGCTCGCCTTAAACTCTGCCCACACACCAAAGCAAAACACCAGCGCGAGCGCATCGATGTAACGATGACACAAAGGCACAACACCAAAAGTAAAAAGGCGCAGTAAAGCCGGTGCACAAACCCGTCCATGTACCACAAAAGTAAGACCAACAAGATAAACCAAAGAAGAAGAGGAGAAGGTAAAGGAAGAAGGACCGAAAGCAGGAAGCTGTAAAGCCACGCGCAGCGGCGGATCATGTTCGTTCCCCTGCCGGTGCCGTTAGTGCTGCAGAGAGCTGCTCCCGACCTCTGGCGCCTAAAAGCCCCGCTGCCTCAGCGCTCCACACACGGTAAAAGCCCTTCCACTCTGCACTTCACACTGCTACCGACATGCGTTCTAGTCATTTGGGGAAACAACATTTACTTAGAAATTTCAGCTTAAAAAACAAAAGCTTATTTTGTTATTAGCAACGCACAATCATCTCCGTTCCATTTCACACGCGTCCGACTTTTATTACCCTGCTCAGGGTGGACACGGCTCTCGTCCATCATTTATTCGTTCTGTCTATTCGGTGTCTTCGTTCTCATTTCCCGCCGCTCTGACTCAGGCTGCGCGCGCTTGTCCGGTCGGGAATATTCATGCTAATGTATCGATCCCGTCGGGATCAATAAGGGCACCGCGGGAGCGCACGAGACACGGAGGGTGAGAATTTAACGACGTCGCTGAAAAGAATCCTACGGAGACCCTGAAGGGACTTTTGAGAGAAAAAAATCTAATGAAAACGTAAATGATCTCATGTGCATGCAATAATCTTTTCCTTTTGAGAATTTAAGTGGAATCCAAGCAAGAACTTTACACCTTTTTCTTATATATAAGAAATACGCATGATCTCAGTCACACAGGACAATTTTACATCTCACGCGCTTTTTTTAAGTGCATTTTTTTGCACAGATCCCTTCAGGTTCTCGTCAGAAATTAAAGAGAAAATTACGTGACTATAATTAAGACATTTGTCTTTTTTCTTTTCTTTCATTTTTACTCTATATATTTCCATCGTGCTGGTGTTAACCCTTCTCACACCAGCAGGTTTTGTGTAGGCGATTGACTGGATGTTGGAAGTCACAATTTCTTAAGACACCATTTTGAGTTTTATTAATAACACCATTAAAAAGCACGACTTCAGTTCCCACTTATAACGCAGCTCTCGTCAGTCTGTGATCCGCCCACTGCTGGGGTGAGAAGGGGCACATCTGAATGTCACTCCACAAGAAATGCACTTACTGATATTAACAGACTAATTTGGCCAGGATCCAGATGTGGCCGCATGCTGATGTGTTTTCTCAGTGTGTTAAATAGGGTTTGTTTGGTGGAGAGAGGCCTCTCTTTAGATGGTATGTAGGCACCGACCTCGAGACTTTAGAGAGCAGTTGGCTGAAATTTATTGGCTTTGAATTCAGAGGTGAAAGTCATCTAATCAGATATAATAAATAATAAAGAGAAAAAAACGTTGATTTTTAATATATGCGTTTACTTGTGAAATCTCTGTGTGTGTGTGTGTGTGTGTGTGTGTGTGTGTGTGTGTGTGTGTGTGTGCGTGTGTGTGTGTGTTCCGTTCATGCCTGGGTTTGGTGCAAGATGTGTTTTGCAAATAATTTCATCATAAATGAAGCTCATGTTTGTCCTCTGTATCCAGAATGTCATGACACTTGTCCCTTCACTGCTGTATTTTTCTGGATGTTATTTCACTACATTATTAATTTACATTAATAATAACCACACTTTTGGTACCTTGTAGTATATTTAATGTAGATTTTCTTATCTTATTTTGCACTGTACCTTTTGAAAGTGGGTGGTTAGAATATATGGTTTATATTTTTGTTGAAAAATCAGACAACGAATGAATATTTTTGGAATATGAGACGGATCATAAGCCTTGGTTGTGGACACCGGACAGCTCTGAATGGAGTGCTTGCTTTTGAACAGGCAATGAGATGCTGAACGAAAGTGCGGTTTGTTCAAACACATTCACATTTGAATTAAAGTTTAGAGAAGTGCTAAAAACTCAACTGAATGGTTTTCATGCTCACTGGTTTCATGTAATAATCTTTTTTATTTTATTCTATTGTGTATTTTGTTCATTAGAGAGTGAGGCCTAGACGAGGGATTTATAGACCGAGAGTTGTGATTGTAATTGTGTCTGAACCGCGACGTGTGTACAACATGAGATCAATCTAAACATGAACTCAGCAGAAGCACAGTCTTAATGGAAACCTTTGATACAGACAGGATGTGAAGTGACGAAATCCAGTTGTGACCCTTTGCTCAAAGATTAATATGTATCCTCCAGCTTTTGACCTTCTGCCCTGAACATGTATTCTGCTTCTATCACACACACACACACACACACACACACACACACACACACACACACACACACACACACACACACAGTATCACCTTCTCTGCCTTTACCAGTGTGAGTGAGTAGGAAGGTAAATAGCACACTTTGTGCTCAGCACCTTTATGTGTATTTATGTGTTCACGTGTATTTATGTATGTGTATTTGTGTGTATTTGTGTGTTCATGTGTATTTGTGTGTTTATGTGTATTTGTGTGTTCATGTGTATTTGTGTGTTCATGTGTATCTGTGTGTAAATGTGTATTTGTGTGTTCATGTGTATTTGTGTGTTCATGTGTATCTGTGTGTAAATGTGTATTTGTGTGTTTATGTGTATTTGTGTACTGCATTCATATTATGTAAATGATTAGTGGGATGCTGCACGAGGTTTAATTAACCTCCAACTCGTATTGATTATAGAACACATACAGGCTTGTGCATGCTTAGCCGTTTTAGTGTGTGTGTGTGTGTGTGTGTGTGTGTGTGTGTATAGATCGGATTTGTTCAGGAGTGTTGGCTAGTCACAGTGCTAACATGATTGTGAATGACAAAATGTCCACCAGGGTTTGTTAGAGACATAATGGGGAATCAATAGACACAACAGAGATGTCAATACAACACGCTTTATTGCATTAAGCTACTTCTTCCATCCCCGTCCCAACACCTACACTCTGCCTCTCCACCTCAGATGCGAATACACACAGACATTTCCATATCAGTGTTTTTGTCCATCATCTTAATTATTTTCTATCACAATTACTTTCTCTCTTTCTGCAGTTTAACACACACATTATGGTTCTCTAACATGTTTCTCTCCCATTCACTCATGTAAGGCCTCCCACTGAGCACCTGGATCTCCTGATCTGACCCATCTCTATCCCTCCTTCTCTCTCTCACTCTTGTGTATCCATGGAGACATTCATAGGCCATTAAGAATATGGCAATAAAAAAACATGCAGGTAAACACATTCACTCCCACAGAAGCCTGACCTCACTAGCACCACGACCATCAGCAACAAAATGGACCTCATTTGGTCCCTGATACCCTTATATCTGACAGGGTGAACAGTGTGTGTGTGTGTGTGTGAGGACATAGGCGTAATAATAACTGAGAGCACAGTGTGTTTGTCTTTAACAGATTTTGTCTGGCTGGACATCAGGAATGGATCCTGTTTTTCTATACCACTGCAAATTTCTCTCTCTCTCTCTCTCTCTCTCTCTCTCTTTCTTCTTTTTCTCGGCCCTTCTCTCTCTCTCTCTCTCTCTCTCTCTCTCTCTCTCTCTCTCTTGCTGCTGATCCATTTTCAGCCTCATGAACCTGATGCCACACTCCATCTTTCTTAATGATCACTTTTCAAACAACTGCTGCACTTTTCCTTCTCACGCTGTTCTCTCAAACTCATGACCTGTTTTTCCTCCACTGTGTTCCCTCGGTTGTACCTCACTATCCATCTGTGTGTCTTTAACCACAACATTTTTTACTTCCTCTCATTCTGTAGAATTTGTTATGATTGGCTTCTGATTGAGGGTCAGTGCTCTTTATGTCTATTAATTGAGCTGAAAAATTAGATCTCACACCGTACTGATAGAATTAGGACACTCAACTAATTCACACTTTCTCTTTGTGAAATTGTTACCCTTTTTTCTGCAAGAGAAAATGCCCCGATTAACAAAGAATGACAAACATTGTTTAATTTCTTTATGAGTAGATAAAAAAAAACACACATTTCATTTAGCAGAGAAAAGGGAAGGTGTGGTTGGGCCTGAAAATGTGTCAGAAAGCAACAAATTCACTAGTACGGATAATTAAATCATCCAAAGACAGCGATTTACAATTAGTTTATGATCTACACTGTGTGTATGTGTGTGTGTGTGTGTGTGTGATGTGTGTGATGTGTGTGTGTGTGTGTGTGTGGTGTGTGTGTGTGTATGATGTGTGTGTGTGATGTGTGAGTGTGTGTGTGTGATGTGTGTGTGTGATGTGTGTGTGTGATGTGTGATGTGTGTGTGTGTGTGATGTGTGTATGTGTGTGATGTGTGTGTGTGGTGTGTGTGTGTGATGTGTGTGATGTGTGTGTGATGTGTGTGTGATGCGTGTGTCTGTGATTGTGTGTGTTTGTGTCTGTGCCTGTTTGGGCAGGAGGACCTCAGGGACACGCTACTCCACTGGCCGTTATTCGGAGTCGTGGGGTTACAGTCAGCATATGAGGGGGGAATTTAATATCCACCCCACAATGTATGAGCAGTGAAAATGGGATGGTGGGAACAATGTTACGTGTGAGAGAACGAGTGTGTGTTAGATGGAGAGACGCACAAGGAGCAGCTTTTAATAAATTTGAGTGCCTTTTGCACTTCAATCTCATCAAAGTAACCCCATCCTCAACCTCCTCCAAACACACACACACACACACACATACACACACACACACAATAATACATTTGTGCAGTCGTCTACACTCATAAATATACACCAATGCTTCATGAAGATTGGAATCTGGTCAGTGGGCAGCATTTCTGTGGATTTTTAAATTAAAAAATGTAATAAAAATTAATAAAATTTAAAAATTGTGTGTGTGTGTGTGTGTGTGTGTGTGTGTGTTAGTGTTAATTTCGTCAGACGAGACGAGACGAAATATGTTCAACAACCTTTTTTTTCATGACTAAGTCGAGACGATGACAAGACTGCACCGCTGTCCAAAAACGCTGACTAAGACTAAATTAACATGCATTATTGTTGACGAAAAAAGACGAGACGAAATGTTTTGTATAAAATAAAAACTAAGATAAAATCTCTCCTCATTTTCGTCTACAATTGTCTCTGCTTTTTCATCAGCTGTTAACGCCTTTAAAATATTCAGTACGAGTTCGCGGCTTCGCTGTTGTTCAAGTTTACAGGTCCGCGAAGAGGATCCCGCTTATTATATTGTTACCTACCAAATAAATCAATAATTTGACACAAAATGATGATTTATTACGAGGAGTTTATTGATTTAAAAACGATTGTATTGCTTCCTCTAAAGAAAATAGTGCGCTCCGTCTCTACGGTTAGAATTATGTGTGTCCATGGCAACGCTCTGTTTTTCATGGCAACGGTGTGTTATAGTTCGCAGCGGTCTGTTATCAAGAAATAAAATAGTGTGTGCGTAGAAAGAATCCGTCCACACGCCGCTCAAAAAAAAATTATTAAAATAAATAAAACTCCTGAGCGCAAGTCCACCCCTGGTCTAGTCAGGCTTTTTGTGTTAAATTATATTTCCTGTCGCTGCGCAGCCTCTTTTATTGTACATGACAGCTTATGTCCCGATGAACGGTCTTTGCATTACGATTAAAAGCAGTATCAATAAAGTAAAAAATGTGATGTGCAGTCAAGTTCGAGTGTGTGCACTGTTTAAACGAGTGTTCTCAACTTCTCACTGATACTTTTGTGATTCGCGGAGTTTTGACAAGTTTTATAGCCTTGATATTGTTTCTTATTCAAAAGTGGTGACAGAAAAAACTCAGCACCCCCAACCTGAAACCTCTTCTCTGTCACAATCACATCATAATCAAAATTAATAATTAGGCTTAAAAGCAAATGCATATGTAAGAGAATCAAGTTTAACAATTACATGTAATATTGCTCCAAATATCATCAATAATGGTGTGTGCAATACCATGTATAACGCATTAAGTCGGTAATATATATATATATATATATATATATATATATATATATATATATATATATATATATATATATATATATATGTATATATATATATATATATATATATATGTATATATATATATATATATATATATATATATATATATACATATATATATATATATATATATATATATATATATATATATATATATATATATATATATATATATACATATACATATATATATACACACACACACACACACACACACACCTACAGTTTTGATCTTAGGCATTTCATTAAGTTATTTATTTCAACTATAACACTTGTGTTCCTGATATTATTGCATTTAATGAGGCCTCGTTGTATTTATTCTCACAATTAATTCCAGATGTGGTCAAGCTACAATTTTTTGACTAAAACTAGACTAAAATTAAAAGACTTTTAGTCGACTAAAACTAAGACTAACAAAAAAGATATGTAAATGACTAAATATGACTAAAACTAACAAGGACATTTGGCACAAGACTAAGACTAAGACTAAATTAAAAATAGGTGACGAAATTAACACTAGTGTGTGTATTGTGTACGATTTCCTTACTTTGTGTTCAGTAGTGTGGCACCATCCAGGCGTCTTCTTCTTTTTCTTCTTCATCAGTGGGCGGTGGGCAGCAGTGGTCAGTGGGCAGCATTTCTGTGGATTTTTAAATTAAAACAAAATATTTATTAAACAAATGTGTGTGTGTGTATTGTGTACGATTTCCTTACTTTGTGTTTGGTAGTGTGGCACCATCCAGGCGTCTTCTTCTTTTTCTTCTTCATCTTCAGTCTGTTCCTTATGCAGAGGTCACATGGTGAATAAGCAGTGATGTTAGTCAGTGTCAGTGATGTTATCTCTCTCTGTGTTATACAGGAATGCTGATTATTACTCCAGAGGGTTTAGTCAGTTGGACAAGGCTGTAGTTTTTACCTGACAGGCTGGATAGTTAATCCCTAGAAAGATTATTAACAGAAAACGGACTGTATACACTAAAACACACACACACACACAAACACCCACCCACACGCACACACACACACACACACACACACACACACACACACACACACACACACACACACACACACACACACACACACACACACACACACACACAGTGCTATTAAAATATTGTCACTATGAGCTCAAGGTAAATGGAAGAATTAACACTTGACTGTGTGAAGTGAGTCAGTGATGAGGATTAGAAGTTTATATATTCAACATTATATAAACATTACATTTATAAGTTAGGAACAGTTTAGGACAGGAAACTTTGGAGGAATGGGTTTGAGTTTATTGTGTGTGTGTGTGTATGTGTGTGTGTATATATGTTTGTGTGTGCATGTGTATGTGTGTGGGGGGTGTATATGTGTGTATATTTGTGTATATGTGTGTGTGTTTTTGTGTGTATTTCTGTGTGTATATGTGTGTATATTTGTGTATATGTGTGTGTGTGTATATTTCTATGTGTGTGACTGTGTGTGTATATTTGTGCATATATGTGTGTGTATGTGTGTATGTGTGAGTATGTGGGTGTGTGTATATTTGTGTATATGTGTGTATGTATGACTGTGTGTGTTTGTTCATGTGTGTGTTTTTCTGTCTGTGTGTATATGTGTGTGTGTTTTTGTGTATGTGTGTGTGGTGGTGGTGGTGGTGGGGGGTGGGGGGTGGTGGGGGGTGTTAAAGAGGCACTTTTCATTTGGAGTGTGTTTAGCCGTTGCCCATTCAGCCACACGCGTCTTGCTTCCTTTTGTCTGCATGCTTGGCTGGTGGGGGTCGACCGGTTGACCCCTAACCTTTGCGCCTCCCTTTCAGAGTGATCCCTCTATTCATATGCACGTGCCCTTCACCCCTTCTCCTCCCTTCACCTGCCCAGTTGAGTCTCAAGTTCAAGTCCTGAGCCGAGCTGCTGCAGCGCCGGCAGACAGAGAAGGAAAGCCTTCATATTAAAAGAGCTGAGAGATACGAGCACATTTCATCTGCTATAAAACTGTTACAGAATCCGTCGCTCAGATATTAACACTGATCTTCAGAGTCGGATTTAATACACCAACCAAAGCAGCTTTACTCAGACACTCATCAATATTGTCCAAGTGGGAAAAAGACTTTTAATATCTAGTTAATTGTGATTTCAAATGTTCATTTCCCACCTACAATAATAATAATTACATTAATAATAATTACACTGATCATAATTACATTAAAAACTACAATCACATTATAATTACATTCATAATAAATACATTTCATTTGTGGCTTCAAAATAAATAACAAATGAAGTTCAGGTTAAACTTTGTATGTGTTGGTGTTGTCTGTTGGCAGCTGATTTGTGTCTTGCCCTCTCTAGTGTGAGGAGACGTAACAGAGACAAAGACACAAATGTCAAAGATTTTCATCACAGAGAGTAAACTAAAGTCTCTCAGAGAGTTGACAGATAATTGAGGCTGTTGTCACGTGTGGTTGTTCTTTAGAGCACATCACGGACTGATTAATGGAGTGACCTTGAGCTTGGGGTTAGAGATGCAGAACAAGTGCTGGAAATATATATAAAGAAATAAAATGGGGCTTTATTTGAAATGGAAATATTTCACCATAAGATGAAGGTGATGAGTCAGAATGTGTGTGTGTGTGTGTGCTGTATCTTAGTTTAGAGTCAGTCAGGAAGCACAGTTGTGTAACTGTTCTGTTCGACGTGATATTGAAAAAACACTCATTACTGTATGTAAATGTCATTTTCACATTTTAAGGAATATATGTACACACAGACACACACACACACACACACACACACACACACACACACACTTGCGTAACTATGCTTGTGTTGTTTTGAATGCAGTGAATTAAAATATATGTATATAAACATAAACATAACACTATAAGAACATTATCACTACAACTTTACAGAAATATAACCACAAGGAGTTCTTTCTGCCCTCAGAGACATACATGAGCTTACAGACGCCTGTGATTGGCTCATGTCACTGTGACTGACAGGAAGTACGTCCACACTACCACACAGGAGACACTTTTACTGTTCATCATGGTTCCAGTCTGGTCCCCACCAATATATAAAAACTTTTACACACACACACACACACACACACACACACACACACACACACACACACACACACACACACACACACACGCAGTCCATTCTGTCCTAAAAGCCCTCTTTTTTCCCCCACAATTTTGTGCATTTCTCCCTCTCTCCATGCCTCCGCTTTTATATAAGATGGCCTTGAAAAGCACCACACAGATAATAACACATAAAATGTGCTTTCAGGACCTCAAATCTCATCTTCCTCTTCCTGACACGAAACTGTAACGTTCGCCATTAAATCCGACCAAATTTACCCGAACAAATGCAAATGCCGCTTTAGGTAGCGGTGTCCATCTGCCGTGTTTTTGCTGAGCAGAGCCGTGACGCCTCAGTTCTTTTATTTGTCATGTAAAGAATAGTTAAAAGACTTATCAAGGTAACGTGGTGCTGTAAGGTGGAGTGATCCATCTGTGTTGATTAAATAATTTCCAGCATGTAGGCGACAGCGTAAGCTTGGCCTTTCACATTCCTCACTTAAATAAAGAATCATGGACATTCATCCTTTCCTTCCTGACAGATGCAGCTGAATAAATAAATAGCCAGATAATAAACGGTAGGAAAGAATGAGGGAGAAAGGAATGGGTTACTTTTTTAAACAAATAGACTGGTACTAGATCTTCCTGTGATTCTCTGTCAGCTAGTGAGACCCCAATTAACAGAAAAGGGTGTGGGTGGAAATGAGAAACGACTCGTCACCAAACCACTCAAACCACTGCCTCCACATTTACCCCCTCCTCCTTTATGGCCCCATCCCCCTTTCCTTTATCCTACCCCCAGGATAGAATGAGGGAGGAGACGGGGTAGTGCGAACACAGGGCTGGGTCATGAAGAGAACTTGTGTTGGAGAGGGAGGTGTTTTGGGGGAAAGACAGAAAACATTAAAATTCATGACCTTTTTTATTTTACTTGCTGAAAATCAATACTGTCTACTGTGAATGAGGTGAACAGTGGACAACAACAGTTGTGGTTCAGGGCTGGGGTGATGGAGAGGTGGGGGAGAGGTGGGGGAGAGATGGAGGAGGTAAAAATATTCAGGGTGGTGGTGAAGGTGGTGGAGGAGGTGGGGGTTTGGAGGACAAGAAGGCTGCTGTTCATTAAATGTAAAGAGAAATGGCTGGGGCAGGGGGCTATTGTCCGAGTGGACGAGGAGGGGACGCCACAAAAAACAGAAAGTATGAAAGAGCCACGTGTATGCGGTCACGGTGATTCGGTATACACACACACACACACACACACACACACACACACACACACACAAGCACTTTCCACTGACAGTTATTAATGCGGCTAATAACCACAATAAATAATATATAAATAATAAATCAGTTCAGTGTTACACCTAAAACCTCAGTAACTACAAACACACGTACACGCACACTCACACAAACACACACACACACACACACACACATTGTCAACACTACTCATACACTCACACTCCACAGTACAGTTGTACAGTATCAGTAAATACAAATGCATCAAAAACCTAGCAGTCAGATATATATGTGTGTGTGTGTGTGAGTGTGCAGGCACACACGCGTGTGTGTATGAATGTGTGTGATTGTGTGTGAGTATGTGTGTGTGTGTGTGTTTGTGTGTGTGAGTGTGTGAGATTGTGTGTGTGTATGTGTGTGTGTGTCTGAGTATGTGTGTGTGATGTGCGTGTGTGTGTGTTTCTGTGTGTGAGTATGTGAGTATATGTGTGTGTTTGTGTGTGAGTGTGTGAGATTGTGTGTGTGTATGTGTGTGTGTGTCTGAGTATGTGTGTGTGTGATGTGCGTGTGTGTGTGAGTGAGTATGTGTGTGTGTGATTGTGTGTGTGTGTGGGTCTGTGTGTGTGTGAGGGTCTGTGTGTGTGTGTGTGAGGGTCTGTGTGTGTGGGTCTGTGTGTGTGATGTGCGTGTGTGTGAGTGTGAGTATGTGTGTGTGTGTGTGTGTGTGTGTGTGTGTGTGTGTGTGTGTGTGTGTGATTGTGTGTGTGTGCTAGTACTACATATGATTCTATAGAGACAGGTGTCTTCGTGCACCTATAGGGCTCAGGCAGTTGGTTACTATGGGAATAGGTGTGAAGGGCTTGGCTGGGGCTTTTTTTTGATGTGGGCAAAGCATAAATAATTTAAGGAGGCAGCATTGAAATGCAAAGGTTGAGGTGTAGATATGTGGACCGTATTGATGTTTGTGAATTTCATCATCCACTCAGTAAGCTGTTTCCATCTCTAGCCGTGCAACCAAAATGTTACGGTTGTCCATTATTATGGATCTGAGACTGATAGCCATGAGCTGCTCTGACCAACTGATCTAACATCATTAGAACATCAGACTGTGATTAACCACAATGCTAAGTGCTCATTAATCCATGTCTGCTTTGTTTAAACCCAAAGAGCTGGACAGTTAGGACTTTATATACTGTTTTTGTTTCAATGTTCATTTGTGGATAAATTCAGACTTTCAGGGGTTAAATGATTGCTGCCATGTGCAACAGTTTCTCTACATCATTATCTGTGAATCTTTATAGACCTCTCTAAAAACAGAGTACATGCTTCCAGAGTTTTAACGTGATGTTCATTGTATAAGGAAATTCAGAGGTGCTTATCTAGTGGCCCATGGAGTCTTATTTATCAAAGTGTTTAAAAAACTAGATCTAAATTTACACTGACAAGAATCACAGGAAGGTCCTTAGCTGTATACATTTGATGGTAAACAATAATAAATCCTAAACATCCTTAACTGCTCTCTTCATACATGCACATGATAATAATGAAACATATCTGGCCTTTAAAACACACAGTAAGACGCATGTGATCCTGATGAAAAGGTCACAGAACAAGAACTTCACTGAATTCAATACAATTTAGTTTCATTTATTTGTATCAGACTTTTAACAATGAATATTGTCTCAAAGCAGCTTTACAGAAATATAAACATTTGAATGTTTCACATTAAGTTACTACTTATCTTTGAGCTGCAGTGAGCAAATCTGAGCTGATGATGAAGTAGAAATTAGTTTATTTGGCACTTTTACAAGTGATTTGTTTTAAAGTATTTGAAGTCTTTTCATTTCATGCCCCACATTTACATTTTGCAATGACTTGAACTTTCCTCATAATTGTTGTGTCTCTTGAGTTTTAAACTGTAACCTGGACCAGGGCATGTGTCCAAAATCAACAAAAACTGCACTAGTTAAATGAGATGGACTGATGATCCACTTGTTAAAGAGTAATTATACATTTTAAATTTTAAATGGTAAATTTTTCAGTCTTAACTCTCCCTTTTATATACGATTTTACTTTAGGCCTCATCTGTGTCACCTACTGTATTTACACCATGTTGTGAGTCATTAGTGTCAATTAGGCCAATATTTGTGACAATACGTTTAAATATTTTATCTTCAGAAGTTCCTGAGAAATGTGAATAAATGAAGAACTGATAAATAGCCTTGCATTTCTGTATAGTTTTAAAATCTGTCTGTCTGTCTGTCTGACTGTCTGTCCTGTCACACTGGTTCTTTCCATGAAGAATTTTTTTCTTGTTAACAAAAACAAACTTGTTAGCTGGGATATCAGTTTGCATGAAGACATAAAACCCAGGTGATTGTGGACCCAGGTGATTGTGGACCCAGGTGATTGTGGACCCAGGTGATTGTGGACCCTGATCAAACAGAGAAACAGCTTTTTTATTTAAAGTAAAGTGTCTTTGAGACTTTTAGATAGAATATGCTAGTATTCTTATATCATAGAAAGGGTCGTATTAAGACAAATGACATCCGACTGAGGAACCCGAAACCAGATCAGGCACTTTTAAGACAGAGTTGGTGACGTCTGCAGAGACTAACACCACTGGAGAACAGATGTGGGTGTGTCAGAGACTAACACCACTGGAGAACAGATGTGGGTGTGTCAGAGACTAACACCACTGGAGAACAGATGTGGGTGTGTCAGAGACTAACACCACTGGAGAACAGATGTGGGTGTGTCAGAGACTAACACCACTGGAGAACAGATGTGGGTGTGTCAGAGACTAACACCACTGGAGAACAGATGTGGGTGTGTCAGAGACTAACACCACTGGAGAACAGATGTGGGTGTGTCAGAGACTAACACCACTGGAGAACAGATGTGGGTGTGTCAGAGACTAACACCACTGGAGAACAGATGTGGGTGTGTCAGAGACTAACACCACTGGAGAACAGATGTGGGTGTGTCAGAGACTAACACCACTGGAGAACAGATGTGGGTATGCCATGTGATTGAGGAAAACTTTATGTAAATACAGAGCGACTTTAGAGCACGTGCTGTGTGTGTTATGAAAGTCTTAGCACATCTGTTGCTTTTCCTCCTCATGTCTTGCCTAATTTCCAGCAGCTCTTCTGCTCTCTCTTTTCCCTCTCCATCGTTTTCCACCTCTCCCTCTCTATTGATCTAGTCATAGTTTTCTGTCTTCAGTGTGCTGGCTGGCTGGCGTTAATCAATACAGATAATTGTCTGCCTTCTCCCGATGCCAAACAGTCTGTGTTTTTCTGAATGAATGCAGGGCTTCCCCATACACACACATACACCCACTCACACACCCTTCTCGCCTGGGATTCTCTCCATTAATGACAGGAGATAACCTGTTTCTTTACCGACTCCCCCTTTACACACACACACACACACACACACACACACACACACCATCCCCACCGACTTCTCTGCCCCTTCTATATTGATTGCCGTGAGATATCGGCCCCACATGCCCTTCTCTCCAAGTATAAACACAGTGTGCACGTGGCCCTAACAATGCACACACACACACTAATAAAACAAATATGCAAACACTCACAATGACCCTGTGCAGTTTAAATAGTGTGCTTAGATCTTACACTGTTTTAAACTTTAGACTTTTTGTTTTTGTGTGGAACTAGATTTACTTCTGCTTATAGAATTTTAGTCTCCAGAAAAATATCTGACATGTGCTTGTTGGACATATGTTCATTCTCTCCTGTTCTAATGATCTCCACTTTTCTGTGAAGGCTTTCTACTAGATGTTGGATTGTGGCTGTGCAGATTTTGTGTTCATTCAGCTACAAGATCATTAGTGAGATCAGACACTGATGGTGTAATAGTGAGGAGGTCTGGGGTTCAGTCGGGGTTCACTCAGAGTCAGGGCTCTGTGCAGGACACTCAAGATCTTCACTAGAATAAGTTCCAGCGAAGGTAAACTGTAACACTGCAGTATGTGAAGACGTCCAACACAATTGTGTGCTTTGAGTTAACAGTCTGGGGAAGAACCACTTGTGTGTATTGGTCAGGGGTGCACATACTTTTGGTCATATACTGTAAAAAGGTGCAGGAACCAAAATACAGGAACAGTATAACCTTCATAAAGTCCCTGAACATCAGGCCTGCTGCTGAAGATTCACTCAGCACCTCATGTTTAGAGTATTACTGTGGTTAGTGTACAAGAGGAATGTAGCAGCTTCAGAGTTTATTATTTTTATTATGATCTTTAGCATTAATCCCAGGTGAGATCATATTCTCAAAGCTCAGGGAACAGGGCCACTGCATCATAAATAAATCAATAATGAAAAACAAGAGGTGTAAAGACATCTGATCTGTTGATGCTGTCTCACAGTGAACTGCAGTAACCTTAAAAATATAAACCTGTTATAACATAAAAATTATGAATAAAGTGAGTATTCTGTTGAACTGGCTGAGGAATTTGTTCTGGCTTATTTATATAAAAAAATCATTTAAAACACTAAATATGATCATGAATGTAAAATGGAATGAAAATGTCTATTTGAGAGAATTTTGCGTATGCAGACATTACAGGCTCTTCATGGTGTGACATAAATGTTGTCTGAAATAGAATATTTTTCCTTTTATACTTGATGTAGCGTGTTTGTGATTCATATGTTGCCTCCTTTTACCGACTCGGCACTCAGTGTTGCAGTGCTGGAGATCCGGCCATTTTATGTATCTTTTTTTTTTGCTGGTGCAATGAGAACGCCGCCTGATCCAATTTGTGCTGGTCACCAGTGTGAAATGGCGGTCGACTGGGGGACTGGAGCTCTCCAAAGCCTCTCTGTCTCTGTCTCTCTCTCTACCTCTATGTCTGTCTGTCTGTCTCTCTCTCTCTGTCTCTCTCTCTCTTTCTGTGGTGCCACTCAGCAAACACCTCACTATCCTGGACACCATCTTCTACCCTGCACCCAGCATGACCACAGACTTGCAATCAAGTGACCACACACACACACACACACACACACACACACACACACACAATATTTGACCTTTTTATATATAAAATATTGTCATTGAATTAATGTGTATGAGCCAAAATAGTGTTTATTTATTTATCTGTTAAAGTGTAAAGTGTTATAGTGTTATGGAACTTATTAAAGGAACAGAAAAATTATACTAAAATGGCACAGTAATAAAATATACAGTAGACAATAATAATAATAATAATAATAATAATAATAATAATAATAATAATAATAATAATAATAAAATAGTTTTTTGATAAATTAATTAATCATATGTGATAAAACGAATGGTTACAAAAACAAAACATTAATCTGCATTTTGTCCAAGTTTCATTTTTCAGAAACTCACGTCACACACACACCCACCATGTGCATTCAAAACACAACTGCTCCTGAGTCTCAGGTCCTTTTGTGAAGTGACTGTGCTTGAAGACCTTAGAGCTAACAATGTAGCAATAGAGAATGAGCTATAGATAGATGGATGGATGGATAGATGGAGGTGGGAGAAGGTGGAAGGAGATGGATCTAAGGTGGTCTGAGGATTAAGAGTAGTTGAAGAAGAAGAAGAAGAAGAGAGAGAGAGATGAAAAGAGAGATAAAAAAAATTTAAGGTAAGGAATTGAAGCTGAGTCCAAATGGAGTTATACAGAAAAGTCACAGTGACAACATCTTTACAGAAACAGTACAAGGGCACCAAGAACGAGCAGAAGAGAAGGAGAAAAAGTAGTACAGCACACGTCAGGGAGCCATGGGTGAAAAGCCTTGCCCAAGGGCACGAGTAGAGGGCAGCACTTCATCCATCCATCCATCCCTCCCTCCCTCTCTTCTTCCCTCATTTTCCCCTGCAGCCCTCAGGATGATGGTCAGCCAGTTCCCCTTTTTTATCTCCGAATTGAACCCATCACACCGTTCTACCTTTAGCATGGCAGAAGGGTTTTAGCCAAAAAATTCTTCTACTTTTATTTTGCTGTGCAACAACAGGAACATTTATGCTTAGCTGCTACTCTGTTTGTTTTAACTCTAAGGGTTTTTAGAAAGGGAGCCGTGATGTGTGTTTGCTTTCTTTCATGTGTGGATAGCAAGGCCTCACCAGCGACACAAAAAAAACAGTTAAGTAAATAAAGTGCAGTGGTGCTTGTTGCTTCTTAACCTCTTTAAACAGCCAGCTGCAGATGTGGATCCCAGAGCAGATAGAAGAGAGAGAGAGAGAGAGAGAGAGAGAGAGAGAGAGAGAGAGAGAGAGAGAGATGAAAAGAAAAAGAAAAAGGGAGGATGGAGGGAGGGTGTAGCAGCTGGCGCTGCAAAAGGGTTGCCATCCTGCGCTGGTCTGAGCTCCCTGTGTGAGGGGCCCCGATCGATACCAACTCGGAGCAATAAAGCTTTCTCCCTGTCATCTCCACAGAATACAAAACAGAATGGGGAAGAGGGAGGGATGGAGGGGTGGTAGGTGCAAGAAAGGGGCGAAAAGCTGTTCCGCTAGCTAGACCAATTTCCTAACCCCCGATTCCTCTCTCCCTCCAACTATTCTAACCTCAGAGACTTACAACATTCACCACCATTTCAATTTTCTTTTCCCTCTTCTCCCATTGTTTTCTCTTCTCACCTGCTCTCAGGCCTACACTGAAATGTCTTGAATGGAGGTTTATAATTAATGTTCTTTACATAAATCACTCGAATAATTCACATGTCACAACAGTACAGCTAGAAAGAAGGAAATTAGAGTCAGAAGAAGGCCAAGAGTGAGGGAACAAACAAGTGAAAGAGAGAACAGGACAGGGCTGGACGTGATGGCCTTAGAGGACGGGGGAAGGGAGGAAAGCAGTCATAGTTTGAGAGAAAGAGACAGAGGGAGAAATGTATGTGCCAGTGATGGAGAGAAGAAAGGAATTATGTCAGGAAGGGAAATATTTAAAAAAGAGGACCAAAAAGTGTGTTTGTGTTCTCTTTAAATGACGGAAAAGTCCAATCCAATCAGTGGAACTGTTATTAACCCGTAACACACACCACATACATATACCATACATTGTGTGTGTGCGTGTGTCCCTTTTATTGAGAAGCTGCTATGTAAGTCTTTGTTGTTCCGTCCTTGATTCATTACCCAAACAATCAAATTTATTGAAAAATTGTCCCTCTTGTATTGTCTCTTCTTTCTCTTCATCTATCAATTAATCTTTTCCCTTTTCCCTCTAACCTTACATTTGTTCTCATCTGTCCTCCTCCTCTGTCTATTCTGTCCTGTTTTCTCTTTCTGTCTACTTTCTTCTTTAACTCATGTTGGGGCCGTGTACAGGACGGATGGAGGGAGAGGTGGATGGATGGATGATTTGAGGTAGAGAGTGTTGGCTCCTCTCCCTGTTTCATGCGTTCCCAGGAGAGAGTTGTAATAATGGTAGCCATTGCCTGGAGGGGGAGGGGGAGAGCGATTATTGTCTTGTAGGGAGTCAGAAGTATCGATCGGCCCAGAAATATGTGGTGCGAGAAAGAGCTACTGTATCGGATATAATATACACTCCTGAGACGCATGCACTCTCACTGAAACACACACACATACACACACACACACAGAAACACTGAAACACACACACAGAAACATACACAGAAACACACACACATAGAAACACATAGAAACACACTGAAACACACACACATACAAACA
Source organism: Tachysurus vachellii (assembly GCF_030014155.1). Lineage (NCBI taxonomy): Eukaryota > Metazoa > Chordata > Actinopteri > Siluriformes > Bagridae > Tachysurus > Tachysurus vachellii. Next base: position 15,719,780 of record NC_083462.1, on the reverse strand, counting down.
CACACACAGAAACACACAGAAACACACACACACATATACACAGAAACATACACAGAAACACACACACAGAAACACACACATACATACACACATACATATGTACACACACATAGAAACACACAGAAACACACACGCATACATATACACACACACAGAAACACACACATACATACACATATACACACATAAAAACGCACAGAAACACACACACACAGAAACCCACAAACAGAAACACACACAGAAATACACACACACATACACACACATAGAAACACACAAATACACACACATATCGAAACACACACACATACACACAGAAACACACACAGAAAAACACACACAGAGGGGAACACACACACGTACATACATGTATACACACAGAAACACACACACTTTACATTGCTGGAGTCATACATGTATAAACATGCATACATACAGAGTTAGAGGAACTAACTACACACACATGCACATGCACACACATAGAAACACACACGCACACACACAGTTTAGTGAATGAGGTGATAAAGGAATTAATTACTGTTGGATGATGGCATTAATATTCGAGAGATTGACGTCCCTTTTATTAGCATATCAAGGAACTAATTATAGTGTATCATTTACATTGTTTTCATACCTATTGAGCCCTTTGGTGAGCCCCAGAGCCCTGTACATCTCTCACTGACATCCTGGAGGAAGTGTGTGGCATCAGCGCATCATGCTGGAGCAAGTCTGGATTACTTGGAGGATGAGAATACTACAGGACATGACGGGACATGGGCACTTATTATGGTGATGATTAGAGAACATTACAGTAATACATTTGCCACATACTTCATCAAACTGCTGCTATTACATTAGTTAAGTTTAATAGAACCGTCTTGTTCTGTGTTGTTCTGTGTAGCTCCACAGTCCTGATGTC